>NW_010395854.1:0-36114 GCF_000710305.1 Buceros rhinoceros silvestris
GGCCAGCACCCGGAAAAGGAAAGAAGCCCACTGGAACTTTAAACCAATTGATGTCGCATTTATATGTACATGGCAGGGAATACCTGATTGGTCACTTTACAACAAAGCTTCCAAAATGGGAAGTTTTGGCTAACCCAGGACAATGTGTTTCCTCATTGATGAAAGAGAGATGTGATAGGCTAGGACATGTATTTCCTGCAGGCACTGAGGCACATATTTCTGACACGTCAGGGCTGCAGCATAAAGAAACTTCACACTAACAGACACTTTCCGGTAGATAATTTCTCCCTGTGACCCTGGTGCAGAGCACAGGCACCTTCTGTGTCACTTTTACAAGTCCATGCACATCAGCTGGGCATGAGGGAACATTTGAAGACTTTTCTTGAAACTCCACCCTGATGAGGTTTATCATCCAGTTTATAAGACTGATATATTGAATTAGTTTTTCAACAGGCTATCCCAAGTCTTTTAAGACAGAGTGCCGCGTTAGACAGGCAGCGTCTACATCATAGAATCATCCCTCCAGTCCTAAAAGGAATAAAGCATAATATTTGGTGCATGAATACTCTTAGTCCCTGCAGTCAATAGTTGTTGACTCAAAGCATAAACGAGAAGTAGATCTTTCAAAATTAGTATGAGCAGAAGCTTTATTTTAATTCTTAATGTCCTCTCTGTCCATACCAGTGTTTTCTTGGAGCAAAGAAATCCCATTTGTACGTAGCTCTGCAGTGGCTGTGAGGAAGCACTGGGAAGCTGTGTCTGGCCATGGGAAGTCTTGGAGAGGTTGTGTCTTGAGGATGACCTCCCATGATGGGGTAAAGTTTCTCAGTGTTGCACGAACAGTTAATTCTGGGTCACCCTGGACTGTGAAAGGACAATGCCTATCTGTATGCTCTCGAGTTCAGTCCTCCTTCCCTTTCAGGTAGTTGACCTTGCTCTGAGAGCAGATAGGCGGCAGCTTCAATGGCTTAGCTCCTGTGTTTCTCTGCGTGCAGAGCCTGCAGCTGGAACTCCTTTGCGTGAAGGGAGTGCAGGAAATGTTGGTGCCTTTCCATGCTCTTCTGCCTCCCTTCATCTGGGATGAGACTCACTTGAGGGCTGCTTACACCCTGGTTCCTAGGATTTGCTTACAGTGATATGCTCTGAACATCTAGGTGCTGTGTTTGTGCATGCCAAGGTATTACAGTTATGCATTACAGCAGATGTTTTATGGTAGTTCTGTAATTAGCACTCTGAACTATTATGCCAGAAGCACAGATTTGATCTCTTGCTTTCTGAGCTGGCAGGGGATGGGAGCACTGCTTAGGCAGTGTGAAAAACCCCAGATGGGCAGGGAAGAGGAATATTTTGCACTGCTCTCCAGTGGCCTTTATAGCTAACAATGATGGTATTTGTGCCCTTATGCCTTTCATTTAAGAATCTCCAAGTGTTTTACAAGCATTAAGAAAGACATTCCGTACCCCAGTGAAACAGCTAGTGTGGGAAACAGGAATCTCTTCATCACTTACCTCTGGACCATGACACAGCAGCTGTCTAGCAAGGCAGGGCAGAATTAGTCAACTCTTTAGGATGGACAGTAAGCAATATAACTTTCAATTAAAGCCTCAGGGAAAACTGAGGTAGGCAGAATGGAATGGTACTTGCATTCAGCCAAAGCATTTGGGCCAATGTATCTATTTTGAGGGAAAATTGCTGGGTTGCTTAATCTAAATACACATGCCTTCCATCAGCACAGCCCTTCCCTACCCCTGACTCGATGATGGGTCATTGGCTTAGCGATTCAGTGGGAAAAGTGCCATTCCCTGATTGATCAGAGGCTCACAACCTGGCACCACGAATTTCAAAAGAGCCAGACAAATCGTCTGAGCCACCACACAGAATCTAAGACTTGCATCAATAAATGTGGATTCAGGCCTTTCTGCTGCAACCACCAGATCAAGCTTCCAGCTCCATTTAGCAACTCCTACCAGGACTCTGTGTGCATTTTGGTGAATTTTTGATGGATTCCTCTACCGTTTTCTTCAGAATATTTAGTCCTATAGTATACTTCCCATGCTCAAATTAGAAGTATTTTCATCTCAGGTTTTCAGCGCCTTTTCCTTGGTAAATACAGAAAACCCAAAGACATTAATTACATTTGCTAATTTAAAAGGTCCGTGTGTAGGTTTTTGTTTTGCTCTTTCATTTATCATCATCTTCGGTAATCTCTTAGGCATCTGTCTTAATTTCTTTCCTTAGTTCTATTTCTTTTTCTTTATAAATTATTTTATTGTTATTTGTTGCACACCCATTTATCCATAGGGACAAAATAGCTGGGTTATTCTCTTTCCTTTAATCTGAGATAAATGCAGAGACCTACATTTTTTTATATGTTGTTTTTTTTCTATGTAACAGATTTTGTGGCTGTGTTTATGTAACCATGAATAACAAACTGTTCCATGATTCAGGATTTTTAGGCTCTTTATATTTCTGCAGCAAATTTCATGATTTTTTTTTAATATGACACTTGGGTGGACGTATTCAATTTTCTGTCGTTGCTGTGTGGTTACAAATGACAGTGTTAATTCTTTGTTTATCTCTGTGTTTCAACAAGTGCAACAGCTGCAAGCAGGTTAGTATTTCCATCCCAAATGTTTGAAATCCAATACAAGCCATAGCTTGAAAAATTCCTGGATTATCAACTCTTTATTTAGCAAAGTTGTTGAATACTTCTACAGAAACAATCAGCAATCACAGGACATTGCAAAATTTGAGCCTGAGTACTAAATGATGAACGTAGCCATTCAGCACAGCACATCAGAATCATATTGCCACTGGCTACCACCAAATTTTCCTCTTGCGTGTATAAAGCCTGGTTAGATGATCCAAACTGTCCATGCTTGATTTGTTTTGATTGCAGTATGAACTAATATCAGGCTTGCTGTCTTCTGAAATAGCCTCGTCTTCAATGCAACGTGATGAGGCTAGAGCTGTTCCTTTCTTTCATGCCTAGATTACTAGCACTGTGGTCTGGTGAAAACAGAACACAGATGCTTTCTTTGCACATGGATGATTTGGGAATAACTCTCCTGGAACCTCATGTCAGTTTTTCCAGATCACATCAGCAATTGCACCAACAGCAAAAGTTCCTCTGCCAGGTTCCTCTGCAGAAAAAAAAAAAAAAAGCCACTGTGACATTTTAACCTTTCCTTTCTGTAGGTTTGGAGACATGGAGACATCTGGTGAAATCAGAGGTATTACATCTCTTTTTTTTTTTTCCACCTCTGCTGCAGATTGTCATGAATATATTTCTTGGTCAGGGACATGATATTGTGAAACCACAATACCAATGTATTTATACTCCCTAGCTCTGACCTTTCTAAGCAATATTGGTACAATTACCTGGCAAAATTTTCTTGCCATACTTTCACAAAAACATCTATACACCCCTCTGAATGCAGCCATCTTTCACTCTCATTTATATTTTTATGTTATCTTTTTTTTAAAAAAGCAGCTAAAGCACAGCAAAATTTGAGACCGCTGCTTAGGTTTTGTGATAAAAAATATGCAGATGACCACAGCTATCCCATGAATTCTTACTGCTATCTCCAACTAAAAAGTACTAATCCAATAAATACAGTAATTTTTACCTGTCTATCCAATGATCATGACACAGAGGACAAACTCTGCTCTGGAATGAAAGTATGGCTCTTCTGTCTTACGTATCAGTTTATAAAATTCTCTCTTAAATGTAAAGGAAGTTAGTGTGACATCTTTTTTCCTCCCCCATTACAACACTTTGTGATTTGCAGGTTGCACAGATCCGTACCTAAGTATTACATGTAATTGTCACATGTTCCTATGTACCACGCAAATACCTCTGCAAAGAAGCCAGCTACACAAACTTAAGTCCTGTTTCCATGGATGGTGTGGATCGTGAACAAGAGAATGAATGGTATTATTGCTGTTGGAGTCTTCCAGTTCAGGAAAATTGCCAACATATTTTTTTGATTGTTGTTGTTGCTGTGTTCAAAGGAATACAAACAGCAACTTTGTGGGAGACAGGTGCATCTCAGTGGTGCTGTACTACAAAGGTCTGATTCAAATTTGCATGGTCCAGTCAGTGAGGCAGAGTATTTGCAGTGGCTGATGGGATGGGGCCGGCAAATGGCAGTTCATCAGCCACCAGCAAGGACCTACCTTGCAGGTGGACTGGCGCCTTGCTCTCATCTTGTCCTAGAGAGAAAGTAGACATCCTGGCTTTCCAGAGACTATGAATTGATACCAATTTATCAATGGTGAGAACAAATGACAAAATTTCTTGTCAACACTTAGAGAAGTTCAATACATTTGTTGGGGGGTCTCTCCCAACTGTTAGGGTCACCAGTTGTGGTGGGATCACCACACGTCGCAAATAGACAGGGCAGAAAATGTGACAACAGCTTGTGTGCATATAAAGCCTTTATTGAAATACAACTGCAGCAAACTGCTGCAGCACCTACTTACTGCAATTTGCAACTGCGTAGTTTCTCTCTTATCGCATAGATTTATAGCCTTCCGTGGGTTGTTATGATTTACGTGCTTTTCTTGGATTGGTTTCAAGTTCGCTGTCCTGCCCAGAGATGAGCGGCTCTCCAATCACCCATTGACACAACCTCTCTGTCTCCTCCTAAACAACACGCCTCCTGCTGTTGACTGACAGCAGGCTTAGTTGGGCTTCTTCCTGGACCAGCCGGGGGGTCACGCCCACATACATTGACCTATCTAACTCAGGCTTCTCTTGGGCTCCGCTGTGTAAATGTGGGCCATGCTCCATAGGGAAAAAATGGAGCTATTATGTTGCAGAGCATGATTGCTATATAAATATATATGTGTTTAATGGTCCATTGGTGCTATCTTTGATGTGTTGTAAAGAAGGCTGTTGCAAATATTGCTGACTTGTAAGAAAACACCTTTTTTTCTAAGGCAGCATAAAGAGCTAGACAAGTAAAGGTTAAACAGCAGAAATACAATTTTATTTCTTCTTTCAAGTCATCAATCTATGTGATTTCTCTCATGTTATTCTTTCACTTCCTTCCATGTTTATTTATATCTAGTGTAGAAGCAAGAGCTTCAGTGTTTTGGGCATAGCACAAATATAGAACAAAGGCAGAGTCCTTGTGACAGAGGCTTTGCTGTTTAAAATCTGTTTGTTGTAGCCTGTTTTGTAAAGGGTTCTTTTTGACATCTGAAGACCAAATGTGTGTGCAACTGGAAATTAAATGGAAACTTGGGTTCTCCCCACCCCTCCCCTTTCAGACCCACCAAAATAATCTGCTTTAACTGTGTCTGTAAAGAGAACAAACTTTCTTGGCATTTTTCAAATTCGATTATACAGGACATTTCATTCTCTTGTTTGCTTTTAGAAGGAAATAATTAGCAGGCATTTCTGTTTTCCACATGGATCTTAGTATTCTGCCAAGAAGATGACATTATACCTGGGTAAACAGAAAAGTGATTATCAAAACAAAGTCAAATAAAAGAAAGGAAACTTTCCCTCGCTTCCAGCAACTCCTGGTCTTCTGCAGTATTTCATGTGTAACAGAATCTCTCCCTCTCGGATTAACTTCTGTTATTGTACACGTGGCTAAATATAGACTAATCAAAGTAGTTTTAAGACTACTAATTTAGTACAATAATTTTATTGGCCTTAATTCCCTTGTGATTGCATTGGGCTTAATTCGTACTACAGCAGCCTGCACGTAGAAAAATAGATTTAATGATTTTTCGTTATGGAGCTTTATTTTGCAGCGTTTTTTTTCTTTAGTATTTGGCAACAACCACTCCTCCTCTTCCTAAAGTCAGAACTATTTGAGCTTCAACTAGTTATTTAGAAAGATCTGATAAAGACATTTCATCTCTGTGGGTGCTGGCCACTGATGAACAGAACCCTAGGTTTCAATAGGGACTAATCTTAAGTCAGGAGGGAAAATTCAGGAGAGGAAAAGCTCTTTGGTGACAGATCGCTGACAATTTACTTCCACTAGCCACCTCTCTCTTCCTGCCTAAACTGTCAGGGTGCCATGGAAGAAAAAGCTCTTTGTGCCTGTGTGCAGAATGTGACTGTCATCACCATTATGAATGGTATTTTACATAGGGCTTGTAAAGATCAGCAATTACTTCATCCTTCCTGCCTCTTCTTTGTGTTGGTTTTTCTTCGTGCTGCAGCCAGTTGAGGTTCAGCTCATAGGACATCTGCTTCCTTGCTGCTCAAGTACCTCTAATAAGTTGCCTTGTACTCTGGCTCCTTAATTCTTGGCATCTTCCCAAATCTGTAGGGGAGAACAGCTTTCCCTTCTCTACCAGCAGGCTGGGACCAAGACTTGTAACTCTGTTTTTGACTTAGAGCCCTAACTCAGGCTAAGCGGAAGTCCCAGTTGCTGACTGTGGCTGATTTGATCCCCAGGAAGCCCTGCTGGGAAGAGTGAGAAGGTGGGTGGGAGAACTGAATGGATGGATTTGGGGAGAGCAGAAGGGACAGAAAAGGATGGGTGTGTTAAGGAGCATTGTGAATGGCAGTAGGGGCATGAAAGATGGATATTAACTGAAGTGGTGTGAAAGAGTTTGAAAATCTGTGATTTCAACAATCCATTTTTCTCTGGATAGAGAAGAAAGGACTGGAAAAATCTAAAACTACTTGCTTTTTCGAAAGTTTTTAGGCTGGACTTTACATTGTGCTTGGCTGGGCAGGAGCAGTACCTTACGAACTGAGAAATTCAGCTCTGTCTCCTTTGGCTCAGATTTGGGCTCAGTGTGGATCCTCCATCAAGCACTGTAGTCTTGTGACTCAGATGGTATGCTTAACAGTGTAATTGGAGGGGATGCTGTGGTGTGAAAATGTAGCTGTAGTTCAACAAAGGTGCCTACAGGGAAAGGATGAGCTCTAGGAGCAAACTACCTGCTCCTGTGAGGTGCCGTGACAGTTCTGGAAAACAGAGCAGTGATAGATCCAACCCAAAATGAAGAGGCATCATTTGGTTTAAAAAGACAACACTATTTTGTTTCAGGTTGAGTGGTCTCCAAAGTAGGTTGTTCTTCCTTCCGTCCTGAAAAAGAATAAAACATTGACTTAATAGAGATTTTCCTATGTAAAGCATCGGGATTAGGTAAAACACTTAGTTTTCCATTAAATATGCTTGTCACAGTAAAATCCCCAGCCCCTGCTAGTCAGTGAGTCAGACAAGTGATGACTCAAGATGAATAGGGGTGAGTCAGAGTTTTTATGATAAAGCAGCAAGTGAAGACTAATGTGACGAAGGTCTCTCTGGTGTGGGTGAAATGGGTGCGAAATGAATTTGGATAGACAAAGCAAAGAATATGTGTCTGAATGACAACAGAAACAGCTTTTTACATAAGAAAGGACAGTCCTTGTGCACGGCCAGCAAGGATTATGATTGCTCACATTTTTAAGTAGCTCCTTCCCATGTTTCTTTTAATCCTGATGAGTTTTAAGTTAATGAACTTGGCTAGTTGCAAGAGTCAGATCCCTGGTTTAGACAGAACAGAAAACCTGTATATATATATTTTTTAAAGTAAATAAGCTGCTGAAACACTTTAAAAATAATTATATTTGCATAACATATTAGTAAAAAGATTCAGAAAATTTGTAGGAGACTGAAAGCAAATATCTCCTTGGAAACAAGAACATGGACACCAACATTAAACAATTCCAAAGAAATTAAAATAACAAGAAGCATATTTAGAAGGACAATTGCTAAAATGATTAAAAAGGAAATGAGATAAATATCATAGACAGAGCATAAAGAGATGAAAGGCAAATGAGGGAAAGAACAATAGTACAGAAAACATTCACTATAATACCGCAAGTGAAGTTTGTTTTGTCATTGTTCTCTAATAAAAAGCCCCCCACCTTTGTGAGAGCGTTTAAGGTGGCTTCCAACCTCCTCCAAATTCCACAGTATATTTAGCATTGCTCCAGAGAGGTAGTCACTGTACTTTATAAATGTGAACCGTAATCCACCTAGCAAATTTTAAAAAATATATACCCTCTTTTTATTGCAAACTTTCACTCTTACTAGCAATTACAAATTCATAGCCTTAGTTTACCTTCAATATTTAAAATTTTCATATGTGGGAGCATTATTTTAAAACTGTATTTGTGTAATTACGGTGGCTTCAGCAACCTTGCAAATAGAAAACCTAGTGTACCTTTACTGTAAGTGCCAAAGAAGCAGCTATAGTAATGTTGGTTTCATGGAACTGCTACTTTCTGCTTTCCCATTTTTCCCAACGTTTTGTATAGACTAAATCTCCCATGTCTTAGGTGATAACTCATAAAAATGCCTCTACCTGTTCCACACTTTTATATCCCCTAGTGTTTTCATCATCAGCCCTGCATACTGCCAACATGACTATGAAAAAACAGAGCTAATAAGATCTTGATATTTAATAGTCTAAGTTTAAAAAAAAAAAATCTCCTGCACGCAACATTAAAAAGAAAAGGAATATAAATGCTTTTGCAACATTGCCTTTTAAGCATTTTAAATTAAAGGAACAAATCCCTTTGTGGAATAAATTGAACATGTACCCAATGAAATCAATGATGCTACACAGATTTAAAGCAATTTGGTATCTGGCCCTCTATTGGAAATGCTAGATTAAGTGGAAAGATATGTACTTGAAATCAGTTCATTTCAAAGCGCACCCTTCACTTGGGAATCTATAATGACCCTAAAAAATCTGAAATAGTCCCCAAAATGTGATTTGCACAAAGGGGAAAAAAAAATAAATCTGCTTTATATCTTTGTACTCCTTTTACCTGGGAAGATATACTTGAAGCAGTTTTCAAAATGACTGAAGCGAATCTGACAATTTATCATAATTGAAAGTGTCTTAGGAAAATGTCTTGGAGGCTCAATTTCCTGCTGCGAAAGGGAATGTCACTGTTGTCACTGACCTGTGGCTGTAAGAGGCACATGATCAAGACTTATTAATTACAACATTAAATGTCAAATATATGAGATACCACAGACATTTTATTGGATGTGGGAACTAATCAGCTTGCTACTGAAGTAATTCAATTCTGTGCAGGTTTATTATTCAAGCACGTTAAAGCTCAGGGAGTGACAGCTGATATATATGAGGGAAAACTAAGAGAGACAGCAATAGTCCCTTTTAATTGTATTTATTGTATTGGATAAAAGTGATATACAGCTTTCTTTTTTGTTCTCGAAGTGATATGTCGCATGCTTAATTATCCTTTAAGTATCAATGACCAGAATAGATAAATAACAGCCATCCTGCAAAACAGTTGGCTTCTGAGAACTTCTGTTCTGCAGGCACCAAGTGAGTGAGCTGCAAGGTAAAGGTGCCCCCACCAGCTTTAAGCTAGCCAGCTCCAGTACCTACAACCTTTCAGTGCTCTGTGCAGGCTAATCTGCCTTACTGAGTAAGGAAGTTGCTGAGGTGAAGCGTATCCCCTCAGTGCCATCATAGGCAGGTTGGACAGCTGCCCAGGCTGCTGCCCAGCTAGAAATGTGCCCTGGGCTGGGCTTTAAGGGTAGGAGCTGAACAGCAAATGGTTAGCTATCCGTGCTTTGGAAAAAGTGGGTGCATGCTTTTGCATCCTCACACATGAACAAACTTGTTTAGCCAAATTTACACTTGACTGCGCAGGGATCGGTGCAGAGTGCTCCTGGCATGCTGGATCCACCTTGTCTGGTGAAACTGTGTTTTTAATAGTCCTTGTGGTGAAACACGTGGGATTGCATTAGTTACAAATGAGAAAACCTACTAAATCATATTCCTTTGCAAAATAACTTGTTAGTGGAGAACAGATGACCATCTCAGTAGGACAGGATTCTTGATGGTAGATTTTTCTTTCACAGTAACGAATTATATGGCATGTGTGCAAAACTGCAACTGGTGAAAAAGGAAAGACACTCATATTCTTGAATGATGAACTAGATGAGGACTAGATAGTCTCTTCACAAATGACTCATCTCCTTCAAATTAGAATATTATGGCTTTAGGATAGAATCGAGACAAATTGATGCTTCCTCAGTTCTCAGGGACAGAACGGTCATGATTTGGATTCGTTAAAACATTTTATTTGTACTTTATGTTTGAAAGTAAGATGGTTTGGTGATGAAACTTAGCAGGAGAATATGCATCTACTTAGCCTCTCAGGATGAAATTTTATGCAAAATTTGCTTTGTGAGTTTGCTTTTGAATTAAAAATGAAAACTTCGTTTCTGTTTACCTCAAGTTCAGTCATTCAAGAACATATTGATACAAGTATTAAAGTTCTTGTAACAGAGTCAGTTTGGGGTCTTTCTTAGAGTAACTTGAAAATACCCTATTGTTATTTCTCTGGCATGATAGTAGAAGGACTGAAGTATTGGGGATTTTTTTTTTTTTTGGTTTTTTTGTAATTGCAGTAGTGAGTCCAGAGATACCAATAAAATCAAAGTCTCTGGTTTGTTTTTTTTTATTTATTTATTATGGCTCCTCAGCTCTATTCAGATAGAAAGTCAATTTGTTTGTTGTGCAAAGATT
The DNA here is from genome assembly GCF_000710305.1 of Buceros rhinoceros silvestris. Taxonomy (NCBI): domain Eukaryota; kingdom Metazoa; phylum Chordata; class Aves; order Bucerotiformes; family Bucerotidae; genus Buceros; species Buceros rhinoceros. Next base: position 10,537 of record NW_010395854.1, read on the forward strand.
TTCTAAAACAAAAATTAATTATGATTGTAGATCTGTTTTCACTGTTTTCAAATTGGTTTGTATATTAACACTTCTTTAGAACACTGGCACTCCTCTCTATTTATAATGGGTTACCAACTCATTTCTTGTGTTAGTATCAAAAGCCTTACTTGTAAATGATGTAGGAGTTGGGAAGGAAGACAAGTATGCACAACAGCATTTAAGGTTGCTTGTGAAAGTTAAGTCATATGCTTTTATAGATTAGCAGCATTAGAGAAAAATTAGAGAATGATTAGTGAATGATTTTTTTAACTTCTTTTTACAAGTGATTTAATCAGAGGAAATAAGCAACAAGTGTTAGCATAATTAGATAAGCATTTCAGTTGTAGTTAGCATGTGATAAACAGTGATACCAGCTAAATTTTGAGTTGGAATTTTAGGCAGCATGCTAACAAGGGGAAGTGTGCCCACAGGGATATTTCTGTTACTCATTCCTAATGGAGCTTCACTTAGTTAAGACAACGGATGTCATCTTCATACAGGCTTCTGGCCAGAACTAGCAATAAAAATACGCAATAGATTTAATGCTGCTTGGCTGTCCTCTGACCAGCAAGTTGTGCTGCTAGTTGGCTATAGGCAGGGGCAAAGAGTACACCAAACTTCTTCAGCCTTTCTTCTGTTACCATAGTGTTGTGCAGTGAGTATAAGTTGGACTGCAAATGACCCACTGAACCTATGAAAATGCGGAACAGAATAATAATGGTAAAAGCATAGACATTACCAGAAATGCAAGAAATCTTGCACTAAAATAGAATTTTAAAATATGTTTGTAAACACATTTTTGGCATTGATAATTTAATACATCAATCTTAAGGATATGATTGTCTACTACCCAATATTTTTCTATTTGACTCTTTCACATTTAAATAAATTTTAGGCAAAGACATTACCGGTAGGCTGATGTCAGTCACATGGAAATCCTATTCTAATCAAACAAAAGGATTCTTTTGTGGTTTACTATAGCAGTTTAGCGTGCAAGATAGGTTCTTTTTAAATATGAAACTTTTTTAAAATGTGAAACTTTTTTTAAATATGTAACTTTTAAAATATGAAAATTGAAACCCACAGCTGCATGACATACAGTACCCCATGCATAACTCTGGGGTGCATTATTTTTTTTTCCTTTGGCTGAAATGAAAGTTGAGGGAGCATGAAGGGCTCTGGCGCTCCAGTGGGAACACAAGGTATCACACATCTGGTGTGAGCTGCACCAGGAGCAAGGTTCTCCACACATGCAAGTATACTGTTCTGGAAATATATGTACCCTCTTGTCTTTCATCAAGAGAGCTGAAAAAGATCAAGAAAGTGACAAGTTCTGGCACCACACTCAGATTTTTAACCAAGACTGAGATACTGATGGTGTTAGCATGGAGCAGCATTGCTGAAGCTATGTGTAGGTGGAGGAGTTTACTGAAAATGTAATCTCTAAAGAAATCTAGTAATGAATTCTTTAGATTCCAACCATCAGCATTTAATAGGTAAATTACAAGTGAATCTGAATGAAAAAGAAAATCCTGCCTGGGTCACCCATCCAAGGATTGTAATCCAAAATCCCTCTGTAAGACCAGAATCAGAACAAACATGCAGATTTCTATTTCATACATAGTTAGATTCCTTTTAAATGGAAATGAAATTATTTCTGATTTGAGCTGGTGATGTCTTGAGCAGGTTTGTGCCCATTTGCTTGCCTGGTTTACAAGAGGTATATTTCTCCTCTGGGCCAAGTGTTGTACTCCATGTAAAACAAAGGTTATGGCACTAACACAAGCTACTTCCTCGAGGCCAAATCCTACCCACAGTTTCTTAAATGCAAATCATTGGCATTACACATGGGTAACTGAAAGCTGAATTTACCCTTGAGTGCTCAGTTCATTTAAAATTATTTTGCAGCTTCCCTGCTGATGGATAAGAAATCATACAGCCCCAGTAGCATACCTTTTATTCAGAATTTCCTTCGCAAATGTAACATGAGGGTTGCTTATAAATATACATGCTTTAGTTTAAAACTGCTGTTGAAATTCACTGCTTTACATACTGCAGGCATAGGGCAAGCAGTACCTGAAAGCTCATAATTAACCATTCCTTTTGTTCAGAGAATGCAAAATGGGCTAAGCTTTCAGATATTGTATCCAAGATACTGTATCCAAATTGTTTTCAGCAATTCTTCACACAATTGTGACGGGTTTATGGCAGAGCTGTACTAGTTAACATTCCTGATCATCATCATCCCTGCCAACACATTGTGTCTTGTGCTTCAGATCCAATCCTGCCTTGCTCTGAGCACAAATAATTCAACTCCCCACTGTAAATCCTTTCTAATTAGGTTATTTTTGTCTTTTAATCTCTTACTCGGAGATCCATTAATGATTTTGAACTGAGACATGTATAATTTGTAATAATTTATCTTATCTGCCTTTAAAAGACCATTTGTTTCACTTTTAATCTTTAACAACCCTGTTTGGACTGTTGTGCAGTAAATGCCAAAGGTAGAGACAATTTTGGTTACATCATGCAATTCTTAACTGGTGCTGAGGCCTCCAGGTGCAAAGTTTATGATGCCACCCATGGATTAATTAAAAAAAACAGAACAACCCCAAACCAAAACTAAAAGCCTGGAGGACTTAGATAATGGTAATAGTAGGATGTTATGTTCATTAAACACCATGCTGCTGCACCAAATACCAAACTGTGTTATTCTCTTGCCTATTTGAGCTGGGAGCTTTGAGTGTACCTGGTTTAATTAACTATGCAGAAACTTGTTTTAGTGGAAAACAGCAATGAATTCCTTCAGTCACATATCAGAATGCAATCGCTTCATCGGACAGTAATTGTAAATCATAGTAGAAAGGCCAAAGATTTAATTATTTTCAAGATTTTATCACGTTAAGTTGCTAGCTGTTCCTCTATTCCTCTACAGTGTGGAACACGCATATAACATTCAAGTAGGGTTTAAAATCCCTGTACATTTGTGATATGTTTTAAAAAGTCTTGTAGAATGATTTTTGGTTTTTATTTATTGTCAACTTGTAGATTTAAATGGAAAATTATACAAGCTTTAAAAATTTCTGGAAGATATTGTCAACAAAGAAAAGGTATTATTCTTTACTGGAGTGCATTATTTTACTCAATAAGCTCTGTAGAAACCCTGGGAAGATTACCATATTTCACATCATTTCTTCCCGTATGTCTAAAAACTTCTCACTGCCAACACTTGCTATTTCTGCTGCCTCTAGGAAACAGCCATTAACTCTTCTATTGGGTCTTGCAATGCATTACCCGTTGCCTTACCTTTAGCGCATGCCTGGGATGTTCCCATGTTACAAACAGTTCTGGTTAATCAACCATTTATGGTAATAAAGGGTGTTTAGCAAAGCTGGATAAATGCCTCAAACACGGATGATGCTTTACTATCATGAGCAGCAGAAGGATTTTGATGGCAATGTCAGAATCAGCCAAGTAGTGATTCTTTACAAAAGGCTTACTTACACCTAAGTGGAGAGGGTTTTTGTCACAGTTAAATGCAACAAAGGAAAAACAGTTTCAGGTGTTTTTTGGTTTATTTAGTCTTCCCACCACTTCTGCCCTATGTAGCCAGACAAGTACATGCTTATGAAATTTTGAGAGCTGCTAAGGGTGCTACTCCTCGTAAAACAGTACTTAAAGACACTTTCAATCCTGCTGGACTTCAAGTCAAGCACGTACTGAGAGTGCATTGGTTTGGGGACAGACGAACGGTTTTCTGTAGCAGTTGCCCCTGACTTCTCGAAAAGGATAGTTTTACACACCGGTCAATTAGGTTGGATGGATTTAGAGCAACTTGAGAAAAATAGCCTAAAAAATAGGTAGAAGATATGACATAATGACTTACTTATGTCCATTTGTGGAGAATGCTCTTGATTTCTGACCAACATAGTGAACTTTGAAAATCTCAACTAAGTAGAAAATAGACTCCTTGTAAATAGACATATGCAGGTTTAGATATTTACATTGTGCAAAACAAGATTTAACTGTAAAGGGAAACAGCTTTTTCTAAAAAAGGTAAATTTTTTGTTTTATTCTTGCAAGTCTGCCAAGTCTTGACCTGCACTAAATTCCCGGTGTTGGTATTTTCCCAAATGGCTTTGAACTTACATGGGTTTGAATAGTGTACAGAGCTGTGACCGTGCAGGGCACACTGCTGGAGGGGCCCTGGGGGTGAGGTGGTGTGGTGCCCTCTCTCTTTGACCAGCCCTGTCCCACAACCCCCAGAAAGGCAAGCTGTGCTGGGCAGGTGACTAGCCCATCCATGCCCAGGTGCTGCCCCAGGCCTGGTCCGTGGAGGCCATGTCCAGGGAGGAAGTGTACCCTCAGTGAGGGGCTGGCTGGACCAAAGTGAAAATGCAGCTCCAGGGACAAGGGACATCATGTGCATCTGGGATCTGGGTGCAGCTTATCCCTGGTCTTTCTCTTAGCGTAACTTTTTCACAAAGCCTTCTCCAAGGTTGCACTGCTATGCCATGTCAGAGCACAGTCTGATCGCTCCATTTTTTTCCTGTTGGACAAAATAATCCTGGGTACTGGCTGACCTCTGACTGGCTGTGTGAATCCGCACAATGTGATGATCCACCTCTGACAACAAACCCTTTTCAGTGCAAGAAGTGCCACTGCCTAGGGACTGGGAAACTATGCCAAAATGGAGTAAAACTCCAAATCTTGTTGGACAGTGAGAAAAGTTGAAATAAAAGTCAGAGGGCCTTTTCTTATCGACAGGGGAGCCTGATAATAATCCCGGTTCATTGGGGTGAGGAGATGGAGCATGTATGGACATAACCCCAGATGTATACCCCAGCACTGGAGAACCACCATGAACTTTGAGGAAGACAGGATTCATTCTTCATGCTTAACAGTCCAGAGAAATTGAACTGTTCTTCTGAAATCAACTTATTTTCAGCCCTTCCAGCACTTCCATCTGCTCCAGCAGGGCACAATGCTTCCACTGTCACCACATAGACTACACTTTTCCTCTCCATCCAGTCTCTACAGCCTATGTGACAGACGCTTTTCTGAGGATAGAAAAATTCTTATAAATGGCAGGGTTTAGCCTGCTTGAAATCTGAGAAGAGGCTTAACTGCTGCCTTCTGTGCTCAGTCTCTTAAAAAATAAAACAAGTCTCATTCTGAAAAATCTCCTTTTTTGCTGGTAGGTTCACACGTTGAAATCCTCTGGTTTAACGATTGTCTTTGGTCAGAGCTTAGTGTCTAAATTTGCTGGAAAGAAGTGGAAAGGTCCTTCTTTAAAAAGGGAAGAAAGGTGGCTTAAAAAGTAGACCTTAATATTCTAGAGTCTTTTTTATTAACTTCACATTTGAGGGGAAAAAAAAAATCTTACAACTTATGTCAGGATCTTTTGTTCACTTAATGAATTTTTCAAGGTATTAAAAATAATTTGCGCAATGTGATGACTATTAAGCTAGTAGGTGAGGATGGGAGTAGAATATAATTTCAATTAATATCCCATCTAAAATAAAAAGAACATTCTCCAAGATTTAAAAAAAGTCATCACTGATTGTTGGAAGCTAAGCCGTACCACATGGCAATGACAAGGGAAGTATGTTGAATATCAATCTGTATATTTAACACTTGAAAAAATGAACCTCAGTGAAGCTACCAAGCAGCTATGCTCCTCGTGCACACTCAAACTCACAACATGTATGTGAGAACATCTACATATGTATCTATATATATATGTCCTCCTCATCTTGCTACTTTCTATGAGTCTTATGATTACACACCGTGAGATTAAACGTCAGAGCACAGCCACATGGTGGCTCTAAGCAAGTTTACTTTGAAAGTGTTAAATGCATAGAAGTGATCTTCAATATATGCAAATTAAAAGCTGCTGGGAGTACTGCGCATGCAATGAAAAGAAAATATAGCCTTCTGCAGATGGAAAAAGCAAGCTTATTAGGAATTAATAACCGTCTCAGTCCTAGGGAAATAAGAGAAAATGGCGCACCTATAGCAAGCTATAGCAAAAGGTAATTAATGGGAAGGTCGGAGGGCAAGGACATAGTAGACAATTAAGTCTTCCTCAGCCTTGCACTACACAGGTAAACACAACACAAGTTTAATAACGAACAAATCCTCTGGTACCTAGCACACATTTTTAGAGCTCTCATTTACATGAATTCTGTGGGGATCTTATTTCTTGCTATAGCATGTTTTGCAGTTCCATATAGAATATGTAGGAAGACTCTAAAGACGTTTTCCTCACATCTTGCTTTAGGTTTCCGCTGAAAAGGTAGGTTTCCCTACCACTGAAGCATTACTGCAGTTCATTTTTCTGCATGTTACTTGAGATTTAGTGCTAATGCAGATAAGGCAAAGCTGTAACAAGGCTGCTGCTAACATGTGAAAGCTGTGCTTTGAAGTGATAGTGTAATGAATACCTATGTTAGCTACTGCTGGATACATTCTTCACCTTTCAGATGTCAAGCTATTTCAGGAGGTGATACCCAATTTCTTTTTTTTTTCTTAGTCCAGGACACTTGGTTGAGGACCTAGTATTCATTACACACCTATTCACAAATGCATAGTGGGGACAGATTCAGCTCTGATCGTGTTTTAAGCATGAGACCAGAGTAGATGACAACCCAAGGTCACTTCTGATCTGAATTTATCTCTAAGTTTAAGATTTGCATGCAGGTCTCTGTGTTGGTTTTTTACAGTTCTTTTAGGGAAGCAAAATGTTTAAGCTAAACCTGCAGTATATTAAAGTTCTTAGAAGTGATCTGTTTTTCATTTGTGCCCCTCTGCAACCACTTTACTTTGTCTTGTCTCATTTCCTATCAAGGGCTTCCAGACTCGCCCTTGATTTCTGCCTCACAGCAAATCTCACTAAGACGTACTTCCCTTCCTGCTTTTGTTTTCCAAACTCTCTCTTTGCCATGGCTCTGAGCCCAGGGAGTAATGTATAAAATGCTGCAAACCATAACACAGAGACAGAGCACCTAGCAATCACTGAAATGGGATGCAGTTTTACAAAATAACACCAGAAGAAAGGGACTAGATGGTAAACTTACCTTCCTAGGCACCATCAGCTAAGATTTATGCAAAGGAGCTCTCTAGACTCAGAAACATCAAGAAACATATCAAAAGGCAAATTCATACACTAAATCATCCCCTAACCCCTCATGTCAGACCTCCTAAGCTTATACTGTGGATAACTGTGAATGACAAGCTAATACCTAATCTGAAAACTGTGTAGTCAGATTAAGGATGAGTGCAAAAATGACCTGGTTCATCTTTTCTGTCATCAGTGGAGAAGGCCCTTGCCATAAACGTTACAGGATTTTTTTTTTCCATGGGCAGGGTTCCTTGTGAGCAGAAAGAAGACTGCAGTAAAGGGTTGTTCTCCCAAACAACCTGTGAAAATCCAAACTGTGCTATTGCGGGGGGAGGGGGGGAACCCAAACCAAAAACGGGGACAAGTACATTAACTAATTAGAAAATTAGAGCAAAGAATATGATTTTGCCAAAATATTATCTCTATTTCTTCCGCTCTTGATCTGTAATGTTTGAGTAACAGTAAGCAATCACTTTGAAAATTGGCAGAATTCCTGTTCAGTCTAAATCCTCCTGAGATGGGAATAAAAGCCCTTGCAGAAAACAATTTTGGTCTCAGTTAAGATAGAAACAAGGACTGAAGAAGGATAAGAGAGACATTTTTGTCTCCTTTGGAAAAGACAAGTCTGAAATTCAAGTAGTAGCTCCTTTTCCACCAGATGTATGGGAAGTGAGAGAGCAGAAGAATGGGTGCTAGTGTGTGAGATAAAAGCTTGATCCCTCCCACACCCCCATTTTCCAAAGGCTCGGATGTGAATTGAATTTCATGCAGTCAGACGTTAAAAAAGGTGTATTTTTTTTTTCCGGAGACAGTCATACTTTTTATGCATCAAAGCAAGGGGAAATGTACAGCTGCTGTACAGTGAGGGGGAGTGCAGGGGGTGAATTGGGGTGAAAAGGGCATGCCGACTCTCAGCAAAACATCCACCTCTACCTGGCCCCTGCTCGCAGCCCACACCTCCCTATGCTGCCCCGGCTTTTGCGGGGGCCCTCATCTTCTGCTTCACCGATTACCAAACAGGGCTGGTGCTGGAGGCTGCCTCATCTCGTGTGTGGGGTGCACCCCAGCCGTAACTCCTCTCTCTGCCGAGGCTGCAGGGACTGCTGGAAGTGCACAGCAGCTTGAAGAATACAACCTAATTAGGCAATAGCTCTGTAAAATGTTCCTTTCTTCTTCAACTTTAAAACTCATTTATGCTTTCCATATGTGTCAAAACATGTCAGGTATTATGAGTGTGATCTCTTGAGATCATGCTAATTCATGACTCTCTTAATGTTACAGCTCTTTTTATTGAGTGATTGTGGTATATTTTGTACTCATTTTTTGCTCACTTGCTTTCTCTGGTACAAGTTGAGGTTATATTTGTTTTCAGGGATATGACTATATTTTGTCTGACAGAAAATAAATGGTTATTTTGAAATATCTGTTATTCTGCACATGCCCCCCTTTCTTCTAGAGAAAAATAGGGAGGTGGAAGAAGATGATCATACTGTAATGCTTGTATTGGCAGGGGGAAGAGTACAGATATTTTTGATTAAGTGAATACTGCATACAAAGAGGATAAAAAATCCCAAATGAATCAGAAGTAATTTACAAACAAAATCATAGTAAAATTATTATGGGCTTGAACAATCCTAAAGAAGGTAGTATAGACAGACCCAGTATTTCAAAATGAATACGAGAAAATATTTTTTTTAGCTTGTGGATTTGGTGGGGAGAATGAGTTTCTTTAATGTTAATAATCTCCACATAGCTGCATAAAACAAGTGCTGATAGGGGAAATAACCTTACGTATACTCAGTAGCGCATATATTGAGACTGATATTTACAGTTCTTTAGATCTAAATTAATTTTACGGAGGAAATCTTGGGCTCTTTTTTTTCCCTTTGTGTTCATATTTGCAATTTAATATCATCACTAGGAGCAAACTGAAGCTTCTACACTTACATTTTTTTCCTTGCAAATCTCATGGATAAAGAATGATGGCAAAAACCTGACCAAGTTTTTTATTTTTGCACAGAATCAGAGCTCAGTTTCAACCATCTTATTTATAAAATTAACACTGATATTAGGGAATGTATTGTCTTCATTATGGTTCAGATATCAGTCTGAGACTGATATGACTGAGACTGAGCTGTACAGAAGAGTACTGCACTGCTCCTTATCTGAATGCAGTGACTCAATAAACATAGTAATGCTAACTGATCATTTTTCTTCCAGTAATGACCAAGGGGCTTGCGCCTGCTTGTTTTATGAGAAAGAAAGAAAAAAAAACCATGCAGCAGACTTCGGTAGGAATTTTGCCTGAGCAAAGACTACAGGCTGCAATCCAAATGAGATTTCTTTCATTGCATATCTGTTTAATTTTCTGAAGTTTCTACATTTTGATAGGATATGGGACTTAAATTTGAGCTTAAAATTGCTGCTTCAGGAGACGAAGCTGCTGCAGTGATGTCGGGCTGTTACGTGGTTGTTAAGGCTCTGCTTTGCTGCCTACCTGAATGCTTGGAAGTTGGTAGTGTTTATCAGAAGCCCAGATGAGTAGCCAGGAGAATTTTGTGCAATGAAGAGGAGGAAGAATTGCAGCTGCATTTGTGAAACTTTTACTTTGCGTAAGTGCATTCATCCATGACAACCATCCTCCACTCTGACACAGGACAAAGGTCTTGCTAACGCTGCTGCTATCCAGTGTACTGAAGGCTTTGGGCACACCACACAACCGCAGGTTGGCAAGGGCATGACACTATTAACCAAAGCTGTCTCTCAAATCTCAACTAACCTCAATACCAAAGTGGAACTTGCGGGAAGTCCTTACTTCCTTCAGGCACTGATCAGTTCTTTTTAAGTGGATGGGAATGGTGGATTTCAGACTTCTAGCACAATTTGAAAAATATGTATCATCCAATATATAGAAATTGAATAAAACGGAATAGAACATTAGATTTAAGATTAAAAAGTGCTTCACTGATTAGGTATTAAATATGTTCTTCATGTGTTTTTAAGTGTGTGCATGTAAGTAATATATATTTATATGTACAGGTGTTTCCGACATATATCCAACTGATTTATGCAAATCTTTGCAAAAGATATTAAAAATGACTGTTGATAAATGTAAATAGCTGTAGCAGATATTTGCTTTACCATTACTCCACCTACTGGTATTGTGCTAAACTGACTGAGATATCAGAACTCACTCAACAGAACAAAGGAAATAAAAGTACGCCCAGAGAACAGGTACTGAGTGATTAATTAAACAGCATTTGTAGGGAATGATGGTTTTAAGGAATATATAATGGCTTATTTCAGATGAGTGGAGACTCTAAAATGCCTTTCTGTCCATAAATACATGTCAGTGGTAATGTTACCATTAAAAATATCTAAAACTCTATTTGAGAGGAGTCAATATTGTAACAGATGCATCTGTCTATGTATTTACAACAAAACCATGTGCACGTGTGTTATTTGAATAATGGTGTAGAATTACCTTAGAACAGTACAATATCAATTAACATTAAGTCTTCCAAAAGCTACAGCTATTTGAGCAAATAAAGTATGACAGTGTCTGAAAAATTACAGTGGGGAAAACAAACACTGTCACAAATGGACTATGCTCAGCTACTTGGGCCTGAAGTTTACAAGATATGATTTCTTATCACAATGTAGTTGCTGAAGGAACCCAAGCTCCAAGACATGCTTCAGACACTGCCATGGAAGCTGTCAGTTCTACACATGACATGGTCCTTGTTCAAGGGCAGTGGATGCTTGTAATATCAAAATGAAATTCAGGTAAATCAAACACAACTGTAAGGCCGCCCTAGCCTCTGCAGGAAAAAAAAAAAAAGGTCTTTGCTTTCAGAGGGTTTGTAGACCCAAGACAACTTTGTGGTTGCTTGGTTTTCCATTCTTTCCACCTTCACAGTAATAATGTATGGTACGTCCTTTTGCTGGGGCTATCACAGTGTTTTATAAAGAGTCCACCACACCTTGAGATCTGCCAGAAGTCCCTTCATCAGCAAATTCCGTGGACAAAGCTGTCAGCTGCCTCTTTAATATTTAAAAAAAAAGAAAAAGAGTGATGAACTGTGTCCACTGTTGTTTGGCAATATAGCCTGAATTATATATGTATGTCATAACATGTACATCACACACATGCTTGTGGCCAGCCCCCTCATTGGTTACCATCTTGTTAGTCATATTTTCTTAACAGGTGGTGAGAAAGAGTACACTTATTTTAACAAATTTTACTACAGTGTAACTATGCAAAGCAGAAATATTTAATTTCCCTGCAAAGGCCTGGTAGTGAACCTATTCCTCTGTTTCTGTAAGGGAAAGTGCGATGAGGAGTCAACCACCTTTTACTTTGTCGTACCTGCTAACACCAACAGAAAAGAAGCAGTGGTTTAAAGACCATTTAATTTTCTTTCGCTGTAGAGGACTGCATGTATGTAAGATCAAAGTAAAACCTGATACCTCCACCAGTGGGACCTGGAATTCATGATGGACTTCTTTTGCTAGGCGTAACCAGGTAGTCCATTAAGTTCAGATTCCTCAGCTAAGCCTAAATAAAGGGTGAAGGGGAGGGACAGTTTCATCATCATGGGTCTGAGTGCATTTGTCTTTTGAATCTTGATTAACAGTAGAGACATATGGATATCTGGACTGAATGACAGACACACTGTGCTCTGCTCAAGTTCCTCACCTACATGACAAATGCCCAGGACCCTGGTACATGTTGTGGTGCATAGCTGTTACAGAGCCCCAGCGTGCTACGTGTTTCTGCAGTTAGATATCAAGCTCCGTTTGGCTGAACTCCTTCTCACAACCAAACAGCTGGCTAAGTAGTCCTACTGGTGGTGTGTCCTCCCTTTCTTCCCAGCTGTTAATGACTTTCCTTTAGATAACTTGACTGAAAACTTGGGGCACAAACCACTACTCTTGTGCTGGAAGCCACCCAAGGTTTTAGGAAGAGAGACCTGAGGAGAGGATTGTGCAATGACTGCTGTGGACTGGCAAAAGGTACCTCCTTTACCCAGGCAAGATAAGAGGGAATAGTTAGTAGGAAGACTGTAGGCTGAGCCCCGAGGTGATAACAGTGCACTAGAAGACGTCATTATAGAAGGAAGCGTGGATTGGTAATTGGGTGAGTTTCCTCCTGTTCTGTGCTGTAGCCCTGAACACCGTGCTGATTCTCAATGGTGCAGAGGTTAAGAGGCGCAGGTCTAAATGGTCATCCAAGGGGTATGCAATTAGCTTTCATGTGGAGGAAACCCAAAGCCAGAGAGCTTGCACCTGCAGATTCCTGTTGGAAAAACACTCTTGACTGAGCATAGTTTAAAGAGAGATCTTTTTTCTGCGGAGCACAGAAAGGCTGTGCACTGAATACAAGAGGATCAGTACGGCTGTTTGCTAGCATCTTGATTAAGAACAGATGAATTAGGTTGGACAACTGCTCTGATTATGCACAGACCTCAGGCTGAGCTTGAATATGGAAGGGGCAAAACAATATGAAGTTTATATGATTGTTTTCACTCTTGCACATTAACGCTTGTCTGAAGTTCAGGGTTGCAGCAAAACAGCCAAAAGACAGTGGCTATGTAGAAAGAAGGGAGGTCACTCTGTCTCTCTTCCTATCACAACATGTTTTCAGAGAGCCATTTTTCTCTGAATCCAGCCACATGTCCAAAAATCTGAATGTTTGCCCATTTCTGAGTATTCAACTGTAGCAGCTAAGAGAAAACTGCCAGTAACATCACTACCCCCGAAAATTTTTTTCAACTGTCTGTGATGTTTCTGTGGAGGTGGTTAGTCTGGGAACACTGAAAATTGCTGTGTGAGTCATTGCCAGTGTTTTCTCACCATGTTCAGACGTCTGCATAAGCTTGGTGGTATAGCCACTTTGTATATCACAGCCAAATGGAGGCTGTACTTCTTGCTCAGTCATACGAATGACATCTTGGTGATGATCAGTGTTGCAGTTTTGTGGGAACATTGTGGAAATATTTGGATTCTAGTTGAAAGTGAGCATCCACCTGGCAGTTGTGCTATAATATGTGGTTTTTGAAAATGCATCTTAGTATTTTGCACAATAAAATACTACCTTGTCCAAAAGATCTCTTAATATCCAATAATAAAAAAATTACAGTTCAGTATTCTCGTTAGAGATACTCACACAGGCCATTTTCCAGAGTCATCTTTGATTTTATGGAGACAGAATATAGGAAATAATGTGCTGTGGTCATTCATTTAAACTGTGGCTCATCTTTGGAGCACTATATTTTGCAGTGAAAGCTGCTCTTTAACGTACATAATAGTTTTTTTCTCTTTAATTGCACAGAAGGGATTGTTTCCAGTAAATTAGAATTTCTTTGACACCGATTATTTGGCAATATGAAGATGTAGTATTCTACCTTCACTTCATTTCCTCTAAATTAATCTGATGATGATCAGATTTAAATAATAAAAATAATGAGGCATGTTTCCTTCTCCAAATTACTTTTTTGTCACATATGCTTCCCTTTGTATTGAACTTGGTGACTTATTTACTTTTAGTAGTTCTGAAACATTCTGACACTAATTACATTTTGAAATATAACCTTCCAACTATGTTGGTCTTGGTTTTTTGACTCATTTCATATTGGTTTAGAAGCATTGGCTTGTTATTTTATTGCTGAATATTGAAGCTGAGAGCCATACTACATATATCAGTGTGCTTTCTTTTCCATCTTTAGCTTTGTTAATTAAATTCTGTATCCTCCATATTGCTCATGATTTGGAATGTCTGTTGCCAAATTCCAGCCTCTGCAATGTGGATTTTATTCCACCAAAATATTTTATCTGTCCGACTCTTTTTGAAAACTATTTCAGCCATAATCTCTAGCATTTTCTTTCTTTGCAGTGTACTAAATGACCATTGCATCGTATAGCGAAAACAAATGAAAATGTTCTGATATACTAAATGCAAAAATAACAGATTAAGTATGTATTTCTTCTGCTGCTAGTAAAAACTAAAAAGATCTGTCTTTAAGGTTTCTGGGCTACATATAATGGAAAAATAGCAGATTAGCAACCATAGCAGAGGACCCCAGCGTTCCTTCTGGTTGAGCACTGGATATGGGACAGTCTCTAGCACCAAGAGTGTAAGAGGAAGATCCAAACAACTTTGCATTATTAATTTGTAATATATTTAATCCACAGGGATTAAATCCAGGGTAAAAAAAAAAAATATGTTGCAGGTGACACTTGTCTTATATTCCAAAGCTATAAACACATAAAGACAATTGCAGTGGGTCAGACCAAAGGTCCATCTGACGCTGTATTCTGACTCTGTAGGACTCTGTAAGCAAACGTTTAGGAAAGAGTAAAAGCAAAGGATGTGGCATGCTTTCCTTCAGTATTTTTACTGTTCTCCACCTGTTTTCAGTCAGAGCTGTTCCATTCAGGGAACTGTTTTCAGTCAGGGAAATCTATATGCCAAATCTGATCTCCCTCTGTTTAGTAGACATCTGTGGATTTCTGTTCTACATTCTGTCTTCCCCTGAACCCAGATTTTGCATCCCAAAGCGTTGTGGAGGTCCCAGATACTGCATAGACAATTGGTTCTTTTTTGGCTTGTGGAGTCTGGTTCCTGCTATCTTAATTTGATGCCCCCTAGTTCTGATACTATAAAGGAGAAATCAAAGAGTTCATCCTTATCCGCTCTTTTCATAACAGGCACGATTTTGTGAAATTTTCTTATAACTTCCTTCAATCCCTTCATTTCCATGCCAGAGACTGTTAGCTTAGCTGTGCTCTGTACAAAAGCTGTCCTATAATTAGATTTTCTGATGATTTTTTCTGCATGTATTTCATGTGGCTGTATCTGTTCTGAGATTAAGTAATACACAACATTCAAGATATGGGTGTACTAAGGATTGATACAATGATGTAATGAAGCCATCCATTTTATTCTCCATTTGGAAGTAGTTTCTAACTATGATTTCTCTTTTTCAATTACGGTTGAGCAATGGGCAGGCATTTTCATGGAACTGTTGATCACAATCACAAGATCATGCTTTGAAGCTGTAACATTCAGCTCAGCAGCTATCACTTTCAATGTGAAGTTGAGGTTATTTTTCTTCCATCTGACTAACTGCACTTTTACCTATGTTGAACACCATCTGACATTTTATAGCTTAGCCTCTTAGTCTCATAAGATCCTTCTGCAATTTTTCATGAGTCTTGTCCTTCCTACTTTAATATCTCAGTAACGTCAGCAAACTTTTTCAGCTCACCACTCCCTCCCTTAGGGAGCTTATATTTATGACCATATAGAATAGCAGGGGTCTCTGAAACTCCACTGGTTATTTTCTTTCACTGCTTGAGACCCGGTCATAGTACGTCTTCTTTATCCCATTTTTAAGTCAATTAAGTAGCCAGAATGTTTTTTTCTTTCTCTTGCATATGGCTGTCCAGTTCCTCAAAAGTTTTTAGTGAAAGAATTTGTTGAACTCTTTTGGGAAGAATAAATATGTTGTATACAATTTGTATGTAGATTTCTGTTGAAATTGAACACTGAGAACCCCGATAGGTTTTTAAGGCATTTCTTCACCTTTGAAAAGACGCATTGGATTTTTCCAAGTATTTGTCCAAGTTTCTATTCATCCTGTCTTTTATTAAGGCTTTTATCGACTGGCCTGGCGCAGTTATCAGACTTCCATCTTGTTCCTGTGACATCTTTTTCCTGCCTTAGTTTTATTTTATTTTTTTAATGACAAGATATTTTTTACCTTCAGGTACCGGAACGGTTTTAGGAAAGAATTTAAGACTCACTCTTTGTCTGCTTCATCTTCAAGCTCACTTGAAACTCCTGAGTGGACGCCATCTGGTCCCAGTGAGCTCCTACTGTTAATTTTATCCATTCATGTCATGATTTTTTCTACAATGATTTCAGTTTCATATGGATCCTTTGATGAGTCTCCCAGGCGAAGGGATTACAGGATTATGGGAGTTGGTGGTACTTTCTATAGTGAACAGTGGTGTAAAAAATTAATTTGGTTTCTCTGCTATATTTGCACCCTCTCTGAGTGTACTTTTTGTAGTCTTATCATTTATTGGTCATACAGACTTCTTGTTGGTTTCTTGTCCCAGTTGGAGGAAGGATTTATTATTAGTTTCTATTGCATGTTTATATTGATTCTGTCAGTTTGATTTTTTTTGTGAGTGTGTGTTTTCATTAGTAGGGCTCAGTCTATTTGAGGGACACTTTATAATACTGCAAATCCTACTGTTTAAATATTCTGGCTTCTTCCTGCTATTTTAGAGGTGTTTCTAAAAAGAGCTTATTTTTTTCAGAAAACTATATGTATTTACTTTACCACTAGCTGTGCATATTTGGAATGTTCAGCTTGTTTGAAATCCAGGTGCCATAACTCTTCCAGTAATCTGTTGACAAATTCTGAACAAACAGTTAATTCTTTCATCAGATATATAGAGTAGCCTGTAACTGAGTTTTATAGATTTTTTTCAAATTAATCCATTTGTAATAGAGCTAGTGAAAAGTATCTAGAATTCTAATCAGCTGATTTCTTGTTAATTTGAATCTGTATATAAACAAGCTTTAAATAAAAAAGGATATGGAAATTATTCAGCAAGGGAGATCCACAGAGACTTCTATGATTGCTATAAACATGAGGGATTCCAGACAGTATCCCCCACAGGAGCTAACGTATGGAAACCTGAACATTGTGCAGATTCTGTATAAATTCAGTAGCGTGAAGAAGCCATTTTTTTCTCTGTTGCCTACCTATCCAATTATAAATTAAAAAAACCCCAGAACACAACCAACAATAAAAAGAGGATAAATATTGTCAAGCTTAAATTCCTGTCTTGTCATGACTGAAAAATTATCAAACACTTCTAATGGTTCTACACAATGTTTTTTTCGAAGATATGCAAGGTGTATTGAGGTCATACTGTGGGCAGTCTTTCTCACTGTTTTGGGCAGCTATAGTAAATTGGAATATCACATAAAGTTGGCAGATACAAATATTATTCAAGATTTCTCAAGAATGCAAATGAAATTCTGGTCTGTGACTTTGATTCCAGGAGAGAGAAGAGAGATGGGAAGAAGTCCTGGGTTCCAGGGATGAGATGAGGTTGGAGGAGCAAAGGATCTGAAAAGACTTGGAGCTAAGAGGAAGATAGGTTAAGAAAAGTGAATTGGGAGAGAAAATTTTCCTACCCCTTCTGGGAAAAAAGAGAGAACTAGGCCAAGGATCTTGAAAGCAGAATTACTAATGAAGAAAGGGATGAGAGCGTACGCAGCAACAGCACCAACCCCATATTATCTACAGCCATCTCTCAGAAAAGTACATCAAACAGGAGCTGATTGTTCAGAATCCTTTGACTCAGAAGCAAGTTAATGAGCCTTACCTAATCTGAATGGCTAAATCTGAAATCCAGATTTATTTTTTTTAATCCAGATACAACTGCTTCCACAATCATAGCCCAAGATTTGCTTAGTTTGCTTAGTTTGTTCATTTACTTGGCTTGTTCTCTTAAACAGAATAGAGGAAAGATAATTTAAAAGCTTCTGAACAGAGAGTTTACTCAATGAAAAGTGAATTCCTAAACTTTTACTGACTAAACAATGGCATCAATTACTCATTTTTGATATGTTGATTTTGGGGCACCCAAATATCTAAAAATCCTGGCTGTGGTATGAAGATGATCTCTCACAAGTTAAGCACAGAATAAAATTTCACCTTGAAAACTAGACATATTTATCTTACTTTTTGGCATGCAGTAAATTAGATTCCCATGTTGGAGATTGGTAATCAGTGGCTATCATGCTCAATGCGCAACACGGACAACGCTTTCAGCTGTAGAATAGGTAAGTGGCAAGATGCTCCATTTTTTGACCCTTTTTTTTCATGTGTGTGTGTTTGTAGTGGCTACCACAAATATTATGAGTTTTGGAAATGGAGCTACAGAGGCTTTAATTCCCACCAAGGCATCCTTTTCCTGCTCTCACAAGAAAAGCTCATCAGCATTAGTATCAAACTTGAAAATTAACACTGAGAAAGGCCTAAAGGGCATAGTTGGCTATGGTCACAAGGTCATGAATTTTCTGCTCTCTTAAGAGAAGGCAAAGATTATTCTCGAGTTTCTCCATTTGCAATGCTATTTTTTAGAAGCTTAGGAAGCAGCACAGAGTTGTCAGTAAAAAAAGAAGGAGGGAAAAAACTGGGTATACAAGAGCAAAACAGTTTATGGGACTCTATTCATGCACATACCGGCACAAATAAAAGAGGATTAAATTTAATCTGCTTAGAAAGAGAGGCAAAATTTAAATGAGGTAAAACACAGAAGGAAGCAAGAGAAGCAGAAACAAGCAAAAGCACTCTCAAGGCAGTTAGTCAGTGAAGTGCCCATTAGTTAACTGCCAACATGGCACAAGATACTGATGCTGTAGCATTCTATTTATTTTATTTTATTGGTAAAGGGAAGCCTCATGTATGTACATAAACTACATTTCTGCAGGTTAATCTTATGGACGTGTACTTTTAAGACAGATAATTAATGGGAGCATCTGTGAAAGATATAAAATAAGAAGAAATATAGATATTTTATGGAGAGTAATTCTACCCCACTCCTCTGCTATTCAAGAGATAAGAGCTGAAATGCAGCTTGGAGAGAGACCCAGGGGAGTAACGTGCACTGGAACTTTATGTACAGGAGCAAGAATGAGTCCCATTTCAATGGAAGGTTCTCCTGCAAGGTTATGTTAAAGAATGAGGTCATTTCACATTTATTCCAGCTAATACAGCACTCCAAAAGCTCCTGAAGAATATGAAGTATAAGAATTAATTAAAATACTAGGGAAAGGTGCTTCTGTCTAGAAGAAAAATAGTGCAACTGGTGATACATACGCAGGGGCAGCAGCAGGCAGGCTGTCAGGTTGTACTTGGAAAACCAGTTTTCTCTGGATTTCTAACTTTGTACATAACAGAGGTAACTGCAAGTTTAGAACAGCATATCAGCATAAATAGATGCCTGCCTATAATGCCGTGTTTGTATCCGTTCAAGACACCTACTTACCCTGTTGCTAGTAATGTTTTGATTTGTAGTTTAAGCTGGCATTAGGTACCCATTAGATTTCATGCGTAGATAATGAGGAATTCAGAGAATTGGCAGCTTACAGAGATAACACTACAGTTCCTCTAAAAAGGACTCTCTGCTGGCACTGCAGCTTGGCAAACAGCATTGCTTTAGTGGCGAAGGGGCGCTCAGCTGAAGCATGGCCTCAAGTCTCTTGCTTCCATGCCTGGCAGAGTGTATGTGCTTTTGAGATGACCTGCAGCTATAAAAATCAAGTTCTGAGACTTCACTGGCAGTATTGGCTCAGTGCTCAAAAGTGGTTTCCTGCCTGGCCTCTTGATAGGCTTCAGAGAAAGCCGCTTACTGTCGTCTCCAGGAAAAAAAAAAGAAAAAAAATCATGTTCATACTAATCTAAAATTTTGGAGGCATGGCAGAGGAAGAGGGGTAAGAAAGAAAAAAAGTTCTCATGTCGCCTTCACAGAGGCCATTGATAAGGATAGGCCAGTCATTGCCCAGAAACCCCACTGGTCTCTCCTGGCAGATGATTTGATGAAAACCTTATGTATTTATATTTCACCTCACGTTTTCTTTCTTTCTTTTTTTTTTCTTTTAAATCTTCAGCACCAAACTGGAGTTAGAAAGTGCTTCTTTTCATATGGAAGGAAAACATCTACTTGTCTTGTTTTGACCTTTCCTGCATAAAATCTTACTAGGTTTAATGTACCTAGTATATTGATTCTGTGACTACAGCTGCACATAAAATACTAGAATCTCATTTTAAGAAACCTAAAGCCAACAAAAGAGGGATTCACTTGCTTACGGATATTGGTTTTCCATTGGATAAAAGACTAAAATCTGCTTCATAGGTGCTTTGACTCCTCTTTTCTTTCTTTTCTTCCATCTCTCTTCGTTCCTTGACTGCTCCACTCCTTCACTCTTTCATTCCTCTTTAAGCTGTTTTGCTGTGCTCCTTTGAGGACTTAATTTGCCCTCTTTGCTTCTGTATATCAGATTATTTAGCTGCTGTCCTCTTCCCCCTTTAAAATGGCAAAGAATCATTCGACAAGGTTGGATTATCCCCCAAAACAGTCATTCCTTTTCATGTAGAGATTACACATGCGATCATTAAGTAATAATCTTCTAAGCCTCTTCTTACTGAGGTGTGGATGGAAATCACCACAGTGATTGGAATATGATTAGAGAACACTTTGTTTCTTATCAGTTGCAAAAAAGAAGGAGCTGGAGTGTCTAGACTTCAGCTGAAGAAAAGATATTACATTTCTGCACGTCTAGAAAAAGGACTTCAAACTAAGAGATCTTAAAAAAAAATAGATTGGGGCGTAGCAGTGCTTATGCTCAACACTGATTTCGACTTTCTTCTCAGATACTTGGCTGGAAAATGAAGCCAAGAAACAAGTTTTACTAATCTTAGAAACAGAAATTCAAACACACTGCTATAATCTCAGAAAACAGGACATACATATTTATGACAAAAAAAAGCACTGACGGATTAATGACATGACTAATACTGAAGAGGACTTGTCCATGAAGTGGACACTAACAAATGAGTAACCCCCAATCTGTATAAGCTACATTACAAGGCAATTGACAGTGTTCTGCCACTAAGGTCATTCATCACCCTATGAGCTTCTCAAAGATTTAATATATTGATTCTTTTTTGTTGCATTTTCCCCTACATCGAATATCTTTAGCACAGTTGCTAATTATTTATTTCAGTAAAAGCACAAATGCTCCTGTGATCGTTGCCAACAGTTCAGCGCTAATGAGCAGCTCTCTGGTAACTAACCATTGTGTGCATTCAAAATGAGAAAGCAAATTATTGTCAGGAAAAAGCTTTAAGCAATGTTATGTTTTTATAGATAATAGTGAGGAGTAAAAAAGTTATCTCTGCAGTTCTTAAAAAGTTTGATTATCATCCTGAGAACTGAATCTTACTGGACTGTAACTATTACCGCTACTGCTACTATTGTTATTTGGCCAGCAAAGTTTTGTTCATGAAAAAATAAAAAAAGACAGTGGAGAACCACTAACAATGTTCACAACAGTTACTTTCTGACTGAATAGAGAACAAGGAAAACTTTGGTTTTATCCTAATATGCAGTTCAAGGCAGCTTATAAACCCAACATTTTTTAATCTCTGTCAGATATTGTCAGCCGTGTCTGAGCTCCGTAGAAAATGTTTGAGGTATGACTAGAAATTTGGAATTTTTAGAAAAGTTAATTAATTAATCAGAGAAGAAGTTATGATAGCAAATAGTTTATTTAGCTTCACTTGAACTATCTTCTTTGGGGTCTGCATTAGAAGCTAATACCCCGTTATATCATCTGCTCTGACCACCTGCATATCCCTCGATTTTAACATTTCACCAAGTTATGAAGCAAGGGGGTCTTGTGATAGGTAATCTTGGAAGCCTGCTGTGGCTTGAACCCATACTGCAGTCTTCAGGCTGGAACTTCATTACTTCCTTGTTTTCACAGAAGTTGTAAAAACTTAAACTTTTTGAAAATAAATTAGCCAATTAATGTGATTATCATGCATCCTGTGCATCTTCCTTTTGCTGTCTCTAACATTTCTACATCTGCCATGAAGTATGCACTGGAACTAGGTGCATAAATTCCAATAGCTGTCTCACCCACATTGAGACCATCCATCTCCTTCTGTCTCCAAGGTCTTCATTAGGCCTTTTAACAGTAATATTGTGTTCACAGTTCATGAACAAGCAATCTCTCATCTCATCTTCACTGAACTCACTGTTTTAAAGGCTGTGTCCCCCAATGTCTGACATACACCCAGCAATCCAGATCTCTAGCTATTAGCCTGAATTTTTGGCTTATGTAAAATATATACTGATGGATCAGTATTACTGAACCAAGAGCTTCATTTAACTCTAATAATCTCCTGCAGATCATTGGTACCCTTGAACTTGTCTGTGCTCTGCATATTCTGCCTTGTCCAAGTCATGGATAGATGTTATTGTCATTGTTTAAACCCAGCTGGTAACAAAACACCACAAAGCTGCTTTCTCCCTCCTGCTCCTGGGGATAGCAGAATGAATGGTAAAGCCGAGTGGGTTAAGATAAGCAGAGTTTACTTGAAACAACACATAGGGAGAGGAAGCAATAATAAAGCAGGTGATATACAATGCAGCAGAGATGAGCAGAGCTGCATTGCCCTGTCACTGTTTGAAACTATTGCCCCCCTTCCGGGCTAGCTACTCCTTATATGAACAGGGCATGACATCAGTGTGGTAACGGTCTAGCCATCCTGGCTGGGAAAATTAACCCCATCCTAGCTGTAACCAGGACAGCTATTAATATTGTTGCAAAACTGTAGCCATTTAGTTTCTTATTGTGAAGTAGGAATCTTGTATTCCTGTACAGCATGTTAATTCTTCAAAGCTTTCAAAGCTGGGTTAAACAGAGAACTTCAAAACACAGATCTGAAAGAGAGATGAGTTCTCTCCTCTAAGAAGCCTGTACTTATTAGTAGTTTGAATATTCCCTGTGTTTGTGACTCACAAAGTATGGGCTACATGGGCCCCTTCAGCCCATGCACTGACAAAGGTTGGGAGGCTCTACAGAAGGATCTGCAGATGCTGCATTGATGGGCTGAGGCCAACAGTATGACACTCAACAAGGCCAAGTGCCAGGTCCTGCACTTGGGCCACAACAATCCCCTGCAATGCTACAGGCTTGGGGAGGAGTGGCTGGAAAGGTGCCCAGTGGAAAAGGACCCGGGGGTGTTGGTCGACAGCCAGCTAAAGATGAGCCAGCAGTGTGCCCAGGTGGCCAAGAAGGCCAATGGCATCCTGGCGTGTATCAGAAATAGTGTGGCCAGCAGGAGGAGAGAAGTTATTGTCCCCCTGTACTTGGCACCGGTGAGGCCACACCTGGAGTACTGTGTCCAGTTTTGGGTCCCTAACTTCAAGATGGATGTTGACATGCTTGAGTGTGTTCAGAAAAGGGCAACAAAGCTAGACCCAAAGAAGAGTCTGGAGAGCAAATCTTATGAGGAGTGCCTGAGGAAGCTGGGGTTGTTTAACCTGGAGAAAAGGATGCTGGAGTGAGACCTCATTGCTCTCTACAACTACCTGAAAGGAGGTTTTAGAGAAGTGGGGGCTGGTCTCTTCTTCCATGTGACAAGTGACAGGACTGTAGGAAATGGCCTTAAGTTGCACCAGGGGAGATCTAGGTTAGGTATCAGGAAGAACTTCTTTACAGAGAAGGTTATGAAGTATTGGAACATGCTGCCCAGGGAGGTGGTGGAGCCCCCAACCCTGGAGGTGTTTAAGAGACATGTGGATGTGGTGCTGAGGGACATGGTTTAGGGACCCTGGCAGTGCTGCGTGAACTGTTGGACTCGATGATCTTAAAGGTCTCTTCCAATCAGATGATTCTATGATTCTATGATCACATAGAGTCATTCTTCAAATCTTACTGAAAACAGAGATTGAGATTTGGCTTTTTATGAGAACTTAATAGTTCACCCAACACTGAGATTCTTTCTGGATGATTTTTTACTTAATCTCTATTTCAAAAATATTTGTCCTATTGTATTTTCAATTTTTCTTTTTCCATTATCTTCTCCTCAGAATAATTGTTAATTTTAGTTAAATTGGACTGTTTTCTCGGCACTAGGCATTTAATCAATGCATAATTCTTATCATAACTTTATTCAGAAGAATATCTTATTTCATTTGAATGCAGTGAACACTAATTCTGAAAGTAGTCCTACTTTTATAGAAATGTCATACTGTGAAAACCTTTTCCAGTTATGGTCTTTTTTTTCAGCCTAAATACTAGTGGATGGATCTTGCACTGATTTCTGATGCTATTATTGCTCTGCAGATAGCTTCCTTCTTGCCTGCTGGCTCAGAAGTGCCAGCAGTCACTTGTAGTCGGCAGAAAGGTTGCCTTGGATTCAGATAAGCAATGTATCAGCCCCTTTGTATGCTACAGCTGTTGTATTCAGAATGCCCTTGCTTTCATTTATTAGCCAGGGAGTAATGTATATGTTCCATAGGGTTGACTCTTACCATTACCTGCTTACAAATTTACCGTAGTAGCAACTGCACGCTCAGAGCAGAGTGTGAATGTGTTGCTAAAGGTGATAGTGGAGAAAAGGCAATGGAAATCAGAAAGCTTTGAAGTTTTAAGAGACACAGTAATTGTTCGTATGAAACAGCTTTGCAGATTTGTTTTGGTAATGAACAGTTTGTTTCTTTGTTGCAAATGACATTTCCAGAAACGATGCGGACAGGCCTTTTATATGAACTGATTTATTTCTTTTTTTTGCAAAGGCACCACCCCATACCACTAAAGAAAAAATAGACCCCAAACTTCCTCCCCCCAGTCTCTGTGAAAGTGCTGGGCATACAGAGCTTAAGATAAGGGATATTTGTTTGTTCTGCTGAATTACTGTGTAGCAGAAGTGACGCTCAGCATGATCTAGCCCCTTCCTGTATATCATCACAGCTGTAGTACATGCTTTACCCACATAATCTCTCTGGGTCTTGGGCATCGTTGTGGTTCACCTGGCATGCAGCCATGCTCATACAGTGAGTGAAAGCAGAGAAATCAGACTGATCAAAACAATGAATTATAACGGTTTGAGGTGGGTGCTGACATTCTGATTTCTGTCTGCTGTCATGAATGTCAAGGTGAGGAAATATATTTACACAATACTGAATAGAAGCAGTAATTTGGGTAAAGTGAAACTTAAAGAATTATTTGTGAAAGGAGAGCTGATACTTATCCTATTCACCCTCATACACTTCAGGGAGATCTTGTGGGCAGTGCTAATGTAAAAATCACAGATCAGATTTGGATTCATTTTGCAAGTGTTTTAGACACAGCAGATAACTTTTATGATCCAAGAAGCTTTTATTCTACATTGTCTTTGAACAAGTTGTTGAATTTTCTAAGAATTCTTAATAGAATCTATCAGGTTTTGTTGAATTAATATTTTATTAGTTTAAATTAATTATAGCTTGTTAAAGCTGTTGCTGTGGAGTGATTGGTATTGAAGAGAAATTTTTGGTTACCTTAGGCAAGGAGAAGGAATATAGCTTTTGTCCTAGCACAAACCCATCAGCTATTAATAGCTCAGACATAGACATAGGTATCTAAAATGGATGTTGAAGTAGAAAAGTAGACTTAGAAGTTTTTAGTTGAAGTGAGGAGAAAAAAATCTTTCTCAGGTCCTTTGTCGTGTTTCTAGTCCACTAAGCCTTTTTAACCAAAACAGCTCCTATATTCTGTTGAGCTTCAGATTAAAATAACCCTGAAGCGAAAGCATTGTAAGGAAACGATGCCCCTTTGTTAAAGACAGTTC
>NW_010395854.1:36211-47191 GCF_000710305.1 Buceros rhinoceros silvestris
TGGCTTGCTTCTTCTGGTAACTTCTATAGACATGTTTTAATGGAAGCATTCCCTCAAGTATGAATGGGGTGGAAGAAAGCTCAGCGGGGAAGACAGCAGTATTCACCTTCCCACCCCCCTCAGCCCCTCGTTCTCTGTGTGTGCTCTCCTACCCCCACAGACGGAAGAGCCTCCAGGGCCCATTTTACTTGCTGGATAAAAGGATTGTTTCTCAGTGATGAAGACAAAACCCAGGTTTTCATTCTCAGCCTCCCACTTGTTACTTTAACACTTTCTGTCTTTCCTAAGTGGTAGACATTATTGAGAAGCTTCTTCTTGCCTGTGCTGGGTGGAAGCACCTGCCTGGGTTTAGAACATGCCCTCATGACTCAGAGAGGGCCCAGCTACACCGGCCCGTTGTGCAGTTTCTCATCTATGCTGTGGAGCAAAGGCTGCTACTGGGAGCAGCTATATCCTAGTGGCAGTTCTCTTTGGTTTGCCGCTGCTGTGGGCTGCAGTGGCAACTCACTTTACGGCTTCTCCCATGATGGGTTCAAGGATCCCTCTCAGGAGGATGATATATGGTTGAGCTGCAGGAGGTCGCATGAGCTTGAGAGTGGTCCCAGGCTGAGGTGTAATGGGAGAGAGAGAGGGGTTATCCTGTCAGAAAGTATAAAGAAGTAAGGTAGTAAGGAGAGAATAGAGGTAAAAAAAGGCCTATTTTGCAGATCTCCACAGAGCTAGGAGTGAGCACTGCCAATGGTGATGCTACTTGCTGCAGCCAGTGATACCGAAGCAAAGAAAGTTGGGAAACCTCTTTCTTAGTTTTCATTCCAGATGTGGAATAATTTTAATTCCTTTTCAGCCTGAACAAATTCAATTCCATATTTCCCATCTCCTTGAGGAGATTCACTTACGGGCCGCTGTGGAAAGAAATCACACTATACTCTTCATGGTGAAGCTGATCCAATTTTCAGAAAAGATTGTAAGATTTGTTGGGCCTCGGAGAGAAAAGGGAATGACAGCCTATTGGTTAGGCATTCCATGAAAGAAAAGAGGTATAGGTTTTGGACTCTGCTTCACAGAATATTACTGTATTTCCCAATACTGAAAAAAAAAGATTAAAAATCAAATCTTGGAGATGAATCAGTTGTTTCCAGTCAAGATAATTGACCTTGGAAGTCTGAACCTAATAATGTACAGGGTTAATTGTGGATGTGGCAAGAACTGCTGAGATTTCTCTTCATGTTAATATCTCAGGCTTGTCTTTAAGTCAGAAACTCTTAAAAGAGGTATGGGTCTACAGCAAAGGCATGAGGCTGCTTTGAAAAATGTTTCCTGAGGAATTTCCTAAGGCTTGGCACAGTGCTCTGTTAGTTTTACAGTATTTCTTTCTGCAATACTTCTTTATGTTTTCTTTCCAAAAAGATTATTTTCCCTTTTTTTTTCCTCTGGCCTTGATTATTTCCTCCTGTAGAAATATTTACCTATGCTTGGAAGTGTGTAGGCCTAACTTAGAGATTCTTTTTTAAGATGCAAAACTTTCTTCACTGACTGTGTAGGAAGCTGAGGAAGATTAGGGTTTCGTGTAATCTAATTTCAGATTTCTACGACACCTGGATATGCACTAGTTTTCTAGATTCCCCTTGTTATCAAGGGAGAGAAATGTCAGTATAAAATGTTATTTGATTCATTCTAGCTGACAGAAACAGGATCAGAGGAGCCACTAACCAAAAGTAAATGCTTCTCTACACTGACTGTGAATATTCCATCTCCATGTGGACCTGTACCAAGGCACAGTCCATTGCCAAATAGCTGTGGTTTTGTGCATGCGTATCAGGCTTAGTTGCATGCCTGCTGTTGCTCTCATTAGTTTCAAGGATCTTCTAAAATGTAAACCAAACCAAATGTAAACTGGTTTGGAAACTAGTTAACGAGATATCAATGTATGCCCAATACAGTGCATAATGATACCAATCAGCCAATTGGTTACTGATTATTGACTCTAAAGTCTAACATCATGTCCATGGGCAGGATGGCTGCATAAAAGTAAGCTGGATGTTGATTCTCATCTTTGACTTTCTAAAATAGTCACTCCTTATGTCACACGTGTTTATTTGGGTGGCTAAAATTATATAGGAATTCTCCTTTTAACTCTTGGTGGTCCATATGTATCCGTATGCATTCCCTTGCAAGACAATGGGAGGTTATTGCTGTTTCCAATACTGTATCAAAGGAGTGTGAGTTAAGGATGAAACTAGAAGCTTTAAGATTTTTTCTTCTGTTTTCACATAGTAAGTGGCCAGCCAGCAATGCTTCCAGTCTGGGGAAAAAGGGAGAGGGTATAGTTACCAGTTTAATGAGAACCACAGCCTTGCACGGGAGCACGTGACAGATTTTGTTAGGAAAGGCGACATCTCCTCAGGTGTAGGAACTAATCAGAAACTGGGAGCCAAGAGGGGCTGCCACTATGATAGGCACTCTGACTAATAAACCTTCTGTCTTCATAGGATTCATTGCTCTCGTAACTGTGCTGTGCTCCTAGAGATGCATGGTTTCAAATTGCAGACCTTGCAGCGGTTGGTGCAAACACTGCTATGTGTACACTGTGCTCTGCTGCATGCTACGTGTGATCTTTTCACAGTTAGTGGCAAAAGGACACAAGGTACGATAACTGCCCTGAGCATTCAAATATTGCTTTCAAAGCTTCAGAAAACACAGAAGATTGCATAACCAGTAATGGGGGGGTTGGGTAAGTAATCCCATGTTGAAATATTGTTGCCAAAGTGCTGATTGTGAGAATAATTTTAGAAAATTCCAAACAGGAAAGAAAGATATGCCACAGCCTAAACCCTTAAACTGAGATAGGGTGAATGTTAGAGTAGCCCAAGCATTTGCATTCACACAAGTGTGAGTGGCAACTTTAAATGTACATCAAGAGGAGAGATAAAAAGAAATGGACTAAATCCTCCCTAGAGACACATGCTATAAATCACAGACTCCTTTTGATATCATCAGTTCAATAACTACAACAACAAAAAAGATTGTTGTTTAATAACTTGGTCCCCAACTAGGCCAGTACCTTGTAAAATCAAGAGAATGACTGAGAAATGCAAAAATCTTTCAAAAGAGACAGAGTCCTTTTAAAAAATGCATGTTTAACTAAATTATAAATCCTGTCATCATCTTTGTCCAGACAAATCCTGTGTCACAAGCCTCACTGAAAGTAGCTTGTAGCTCAACACCTATGATGCCAAAACTGTGGCTCAGATTCAAGCTTTCCCTCTTTTTTGTGAGCAACATCCCCATCATTTTTCCCTCTGTCACTTTAATTGCTTGGAGACCAGATTTCAGATCAGATAGCCTCCATGGACAAATATAGAAAAGTGGTGCTATTGCTGCAGCAATGGAAGTCACAGAATCAAAGAATCATAGAATGTTTTAGATTGGAAGGGATGCTGAAGGATCATCTAGTCCAACCCCTCTGCAGACTGAGCAGAGACATCATCAACTACATCAGGTTTTCCAGAGCCCCATCCAACCTGACTGTGAATGTTTCCAGGGATGGGGCATTTACGGCCAATCTGGGAAACCTGTGCCAGTGTTTCACCACACTCATGGTAAAAAATTTCTTCCTTATATCTAGTCTAAATCTCCACTCTTATGATTTAAAACCATCAGCCCTTGTCCTGTTACAACAGGCCTTGCTAAGTAGACTGTCTCAATCTTTCTCATAGGCCCTCTTTAAATACTGAAAGGCTGCAACATGGTCTCACAGAGCCTTCTCTTCTCCAGGCTGAACAACTCCAACTCTCTCAGCCTGTCCTCATAGCAGAGGTGCTCCAGCCCTCTGATCATTTTCATGGCCCTCCTCTGGACCCTCTCCAACAGGTTCATGTCCTTCTTGTGCTGTGGACTCCAGAGCTGGACACAGTACTCCACGTGAAGTCTCACCAGAGCAGAGAGACAGAATACCTTCCCTTGACCTGAGGGCCAGGCTTCTTTTGATGCAGCCCAGGAAACAGTTGGACCTCAAGGCTGTGAGCACATTGTCAGTCCACGTCCAGCCGTTAATGAAGTCATGGGAGCTTCTCACAAGGGAATCACTTGGGATCACTTTAAAAGTTTGCCAGATTTCCTTTGGGCCTTATGTGTGTTTTTTATGGGAAGTATATACAGGTCTCTTTCACGGGCACCCCCTTGTCGTGGGGAAAGAGCTTGCGTGCCCTTGTGAGGTTGAGAGGTCTGCAGGTGGTGGCATGTGCCTCTGCTAGGGTCTCCCAAGCCAGACAGGTCTCAAGTGAAGGGTCAGACAAAGTGTGTCCATGGGCAGGATGGGCTCACTAGCCTTCGGGCAACCATCCTAGGAGAAGGACAACTCTGACTCCAAACCCGGGCAGATGGAGCTCGTTTAGCCTTGTAAGGCTCCATCTAAGAGAAGGATACTCTAACCAAACCTACGACCCGAGGACTTCGCTGTCACCGTCCAAGCTTGCTAGGCCCTGGCAGATGAACCTCAGGTGTAAAGGGTGGAGCCAGTTCCGCGCACGCTGCACCTCACCTAAAAAATCCACCGCGCTGGCCCGAAGGGTGCACCCATCGCTTGCAGTGAGCGTGGGAAAAACCCTTCCCAGATCTTCGTTCCCAAAGCCAAGCCATGATGATGTACAGGTGAAAGGAATGTTAACTGATGCATTGTTCAAGTCAAGGCAGTCACAACCTCTTGATAAAGAGCAGGAATTTTCCCAGCCACACGCTGTCCCATTGCCAAAGGACATTGGAACTGTTTATGCCCTTCATGTGTTCTCCACGGTCATGGGGGACTGAATAAGCAGGGTTTCCTTTCAACCCACCGTCTCGCATTACGGCTCTTCTGCACTTGTTTACTGGCTATGCTAAGACTACCCATGCAGCAGCCTACTACATCCTTTCTTGTTTCAGAAAACCAGCTTCAGAGGAGCTAGCACTCACTATTCTTTCTTTTGGTTCATCCTTAAAATGCTAACAGAGATGCTCAGTACAGAGAAGGAAGACATGCAAAGGCAGTCCTTCCTGCAAACCTGCTGTCCCATTTGAGAAAAACAAGACCATGGGAGAGCATTTGCTTCTGTACTGTTGCTGGGAAGAACACGTAACGTCTGTCAGTTATGATATGCTAC
Source organism: Buceros rhinoceros silvestris (assembly GCF_000710305.1). Lineage (NCBI taxonomy): Eukaryota > Metazoa > Chordata > Aves > Bucerotiformes > Bucerotidae > Buceros > Buceros rhinoceros. Next base: position 41,350 of record NW_010395854.1, read on the forward strand.
AGAGTATTGAAAAAGGACTTAGATTTTTTCTTAGCACACAACTACCAGATGAAGGCGTGACAGAAAAATAGCAGGCGAGAAGGCAGGTAATAAATGAACAATTTTACACACCCCAAGTATTAAAAAATCTTCAGAATACCTTAAAACATGTATGTAATTTCTTAAAAAATGGTATTTTGAGGTTTGTTTCTTTTGTTACCTTGGCTCCTTATTTCTGTGTTTCTAGTTTGCCTGATGATGATTTTTTATTCTTGTTCTCAAAAACATGTAGACTGGAAATTTGTTTTAAAGAAAAAACAAAATAGCTGACATATTCATACATTCTGATAATTCTGACACCAGGGACTACTTGGAGGAATAAAAAGCAAACCAACCAACCAGCCAAAACTGGATTATCAGGGCTCTATGAAATATCCAAGGTGATAAGAATGGCAGTCTTAGCTGCCATTGACTGAAGTCTTGACCGAGGTCCCTCAGCTTATATTTCTTGATCCTTTTGCTGATTTAATGAAAGTGTTGCCCAGCAATAAAAGAAGAATGGCAGTTATTTAGCTAACAAGTGTTTGAAATAGCATGTCACTAATAAAATCTTTCTTACCACACAGTCAGTCCCTTTTTCCCCACTTTGCATATAAGCATATGACTTACATAGGCAGTTCTCAATCATAAGATGGGGGTGTCATCTGAGTAGAAGCATGTTTTCCACAATGACAAACTTTGATCCATTTTTTGCTGTACTTTCCAGACTAAATTCTCTATTTTCTGTCCTTAGTTGAGGACTGCAGTTGAGACTTCCTCAACTGGGTCAGTTTATTCAGCGTTATCTAAACCTCCTTTTTGTGTGTCTGGGTGAGAAAGAGAATAGTATATATTACAGAACTACTTACAAGCGCTTAAAGAAATTTAAAAACAAGAAACATATTAAAGATGTCTAAAGGATGGTTTATTCTCCTGAGGGTTTCCGTAGCATTTCTGTTTCTGTAAAATATGGTCTTGGGAAAAAAAAAAAAAGAGCAAGCCACCCTGGAAATTTAGTGCTGTTGCCTGACTTGTATAGGAAAAAGAGATATAGTGAGGTGCTATATTCCCCCAGCCAACACATGTTTCTGAGATGTTTCCAGTGGGTAATAGTTTGTAAGTGGGATGATGTATGTTACCTTGAGGAGGCAAGAGTGTACTGTCATTTCTGCAGTTTGTCCAAAGAATTTTTGCCAACCATACCATTTTTCTGAACAGCGCACAGCTACCCATTCTGCTCTGACAGGGCAGGATGTGCTGTTATAAATCACACTGTGGTTCTTGAGTTCCAATGAATCTCGTAAAATGAGAGGATAGTCTCCTTTAATTAAATTGTGGAGCAATCCCTATAGAAAAACATACTTCCCTTAAGGTATAATATGTTTTTAATAAAAAGGCTGGATCTTGAAGCAATGTATTCCATCGCAGATGCCTGACAGTGCTTAGGTATTCAGAATGTTAAATCAAACCCTTGCAATAATAAAATTTGAATTCTGAGATGCCGTATTTCTTTTTGATGAGGGACTAATTGTACCATATAACTGACATGCTGAAGAAATGTTGCTTAAAGATCAAGCTCCAACATCAGTAAGCACTTTTTGAAGTTGAAGTCACACACTTTCAACTATGAGAAGAGGGCTTGTTTCTGATTTGTCAAATATGTTAGGTAGTGATTTTCAAAACTACAGCTGGAAGAAGACTATTCACATTGCAAGTGCAAATGCGTTGGTCTTTTCAGTTCTGGTTGGTTTTAAAATTTTTTTACTTTAATACACAGTGTACAGAATTGCTGAAGATAACTGATACAGAATAGTTCTCATAAAGCAACTCAGCTAATTATAAGACGTAAAAATTCTACTTTCAAATAGCTTAGCCAACATCTATCACCATCAGAGGCCTTCATTTCATGAAAAGGAAGCCCTCCAGTGAAATTCCAGTAGCATCTGTCGAAGTGGACTGCTTAATTTAATTGTCTCCTGTGAGGGTTCTTCAGCTTTAATAATGAATGCCACTCTGCCACCCAGAAATGTGCGCGTATGCATGTGTCTGTACCCACACACTTAAGAAAGCTTCACACAAGAAAGGACCTGGCCTTTGCCACCTGGAAACAACACATGGTTTTACACACTTAAACATGGCCCTCCTTTCTTGCATAAAGGCCAAAATAATTGTCATGTTGAGAGCTGAGAAGGAATTTTCCATTTTGGCAGTTTGGTAGACTTTTTTTTTTATTTCCCAACAGGAGTGAGTAAAAGGCTGTTTCATTTTTATCTAACTTTTCTGAAACACAAGCTGTATCAGTATACTTCACTCTGGCTTTGTATGAAGGCACGTTTAAAGAAATAATGCTGACTCATCGGTTCTTTGGTTGGCTAACCAACTTCCAATTTATTATAAAATTGTAAACCTGTGCTGACCTCCAGGACTCCCGTTCTTGGCAGGCCCCGGCCGCCCCGTGCCCGGGTCTGTGATGTCCGGAGGTAGAGCAGTGACTCTTTCACAGGCACCCCCTTGCCGTGGGGAAGGAGCTTGCGTGCCCTTGTGAGGTTGAGAGCTGTGCTGGTGGTGGCATGTGCCTCCGGTGGGGTCTCCCAGGCCAGACAGGTCTCAACTGAAGGGTCAGACAAAGTGTGTCCATGGGCAGGATGGGCTCACTAGCCTTCGGGCAACCATCCTAGGAGAAGGACAACTCTGACTCCAACACCGGGCAGATGGAGCTCGTTTAGCCTTGTAAGACATCCATCATCTAAGAGAAGGATACTCTAACCAAACCTACGACCTGAGGACTTCGCTGTCACTGTCCAAGCTCGCTAGGCCCTGGCAGATGAACCTCAGGTGTAAAGGGTGGAGCCAGTTCCGCGCACGCTGCGCCTCACCTAAAAAATCCACCGCGCAGGCCCGAAGGGTGCACTCATCGCTTGCAGTGAGCGTGGGAAAAGCCCTTCCCAGATCTTCATTCCCGAAGCCAAGCCATGATGATGATGATGAAACCTGTGCGCAGGATGAGGCTGCCTATTTCTGGTTTGGCTAGCCGCTTTCTTTGTCCTTTCTCAAGGAGTATGCTTCCTGAGTATTTTCAGTTGGAATAGGAAGGTAGACAGTCAGGAAAAAAGAACAACCCCGTTTTTCTCTCTTTAACATAACTATGTGATCCCCCCATTATATGCTGTCTGAGCAATTCCTATTCTCTACTACAGCTAATCTCACAAAAGTTCAGTAGTGTAGAACATCCCAGTTTATCTGCATTTTACTGGTGGGAGCTGAGAACCAGGCTATCAAGATTTCTGCTAGAACTAGATTTCGTAGAATTGTTGTGGTTAGAGTATTTGAATCAGAAATTCAGCCTGAACAGGATGAATTTTCAGCATCTAATTCCTCCATCTTCAGGTATGCCACAAAGGCAGCACTGTTAGGTAGCTGGGCTGAGACAGGAGCATGGACTTTGTCTTCCTAGGGGAGGTGGTACAGGGTGCACCACTGAGTGAAAAATTCAGGATGCTAGGAAAAGATATTAAGAAAATGGTAATCTGACATTACGACCTAGTGAGGACCAGTCTCCCTTAGAAGTGTGTTTGAGGGTGTACTTTGTGCTCAAGGGATTTAACTGGAATTTTTCAGTTTGAGCATCATTAAGTTAAATGTATAAATTGATCAGATTGCAGTGCTGAGAAGTGGGAACAGCTCTGCACGAATCTCTTTTAAATGAGGTAAAAATAGGCTGACTCTAAACAACACTGAATTAGGGGTGCATTATAAAGGACTATCCACTTAGTTTCCCATCAGCCTTCCTTGAAGCGAGGACCAAAGAAGTGGGTTCTTCTACTTCATTGTTGTTGGTGATTTATTTGTGTGGTTTTAATCAGGAATCCATATAGTCTTAAAGAGAGAGCTGTTGTAACATTCAGTGAAGATCAAAAATACCTCAAACAGCAAAAGATCAAACCCAGTAGAACCAACCCAGTAGAACCAAACCTGGTAGAATTCAGCAAAACTACTTCTGAGCAGTGGTTTGTGAATACCCATCCCTGCTTCGCCCTTTCTGTCTCTGTTTTCCAGCTGACTCTAAGGACTGTGCTCAAAATACTTCAGGATCATGGGTGCCATTGAACAATGGCAGTGTTTACGTACCGGTATTCTAGGGACATTGTTCCATCAGGACTCATAATTTGAAGAAGCATTTTTTGGGAGGGTGAATAAAAGGGTGGGAGACCAACAAGGAAAATCAAAGTGCTGTTGGCTTGATAAACATCATTAGTTTGGCAGATTACTACTGATTTTACACCATGACCAGAATCACAGGGTACGTTACCAAGATGCTGTCTCTCACCTGAGAGAAAAAGCCTTGTTTCAATAAAAAAACATTGTGCTCAGTCTCATCCTTCTTTTCAAAACGGTCATAAGCTAACCACAGTGCTCTGCCTATTTGATTAGTTGCTTTCAGCGTACTCAATTTATTATAGGTTGTATTTTCTTTAATTGTATGGGGATCTGAAGTCGCAGACATGCCAGTATGAGTTCATAAACCTTGAGGAATAAACCCCTATTGATACAGAGTCTTGAAGCTGCATTCTTTATTCTTTTGCTATGTTGTTGTTCAGTGATCACTTGTGCTGCTAAAGCACTCATTGCAGCCATGTTTGCATTTAAATGATAGGTGAAATGATCCTTGCCTGCAGTTCATGAAACACTTTGACATCTTACTGAATTAAAGGTGTTATAGAAATGTAAGATTTTGATCATGTAAGATCATGTTTTAGATTACATAACATCTCCTACATGTATTTGAATATTGACAAACTCGTGGCTTAAAAATGCTGCGATTGCAACTTCAGAAATTTCTTCTGTTCTAGTTTGTTTAACCAAAGCTTGTTTAACATTAAATATTTAGCAAATTTCTTTCTTCAGATCAGCATACTCATTAATAACTTAAAATATAAACTATCATACATTAAATATGCAAATCAGATTTTTTATTCAAACTGGGTCCTCTGTCTCCTACAGATAGGTATGATAAATAGCACCCTCTGCAGTGAGTCACAGCACTGTTTCTGTCAAAATTACTCCCTGAGCAATGAAAGAGGGAGAGCGAGGCAGGAGAATCTGGCTGTGTCTTTGGCCAGCGCTTACTGCCTTTTACAACACACCTCTAAGCCTTTGGCTTCTGTATTTCTATTACCACGCTCTGGCAATGCATTATATTTAACTCACCTCATGGTGTCTTCACATGGGGACAATGATATAGCTTTTTTTCTAATGTGGGTGTTTTGGTAGCGTGTTCTGTGGTGTGTTCACCAAATTGTTGTTACAAAAGAGCTTGTCCATCTTAGGAATACTGGTTGTTGAGGACTAGCCAGCCTCTCAAGCTATAGTTTTATGAGGGAAAGGGGGCTGGAATATGTAGATGTCTGGGGGAACAGAATCTGTTTCATGATGCTGGCAGACTCTATATAAGTACATAAGACAAGCTTTTATCATATCTTAATCATTAGCACAATAAGAGATCCTAGAGAATTCATAGGTAGAAAATACCAACCTCATGTGGAACTTGGAAGGGTCACATAAGCCAAAAAAACTCCTACTGAGATTTTTTTTTTCTCTTAGTGAAGCATTTGCAATAACTTTTGAAAAGGGTTCACAAGGGATTGTGAAGTATTGGTAAAGACTACAGGAACTATTGAACACTTGAGGAGCATTTGGACGCTGATGAAAATAGGAATATATATTGAATGGTGTTGATTTTGAAATAAGTGACTTTTTTGTAAAAACAGAGACGATCCTGGAAATAGTAAGCAATCCCATTCAAACTTGAATATTTAAATAAAAA
>NW_010395854.1:47291-71470 GCF_000710305.1 Buceros rhinoceros silvestris
GGGAAAAAGGAAGTGTAAACAGACTGTTAATATAGCCTGACAACTCAACTTCCTTTGACAAGGAAGGAAAATACTGCCTTACCCAGCCCTAAAATGGGCAAGTTCCTGTAGTCAGATTGAGAGCATTTTTTATTTATCTTACTAAGTCTTATCATAATGCTGAGTTTTCAGATCACATCAGGATTTAACAGACATGCTGCTCCTCTGCCTTCAGCACAGCCTCTCTATTTATGTACACTGCCAGCATGCCAATGGTGAGCATACAGCAATTTCTTACATTATATGACTTTAAAAAAATAATGAAGTCATTTCATATATGCACTTTTTAACTTAAGATGAAAAAAGTTATTTTTAAGGATTTTTAAACAAAATTTACCTTAAAGACCAGGGTGATTTGAATATGTGAGTGTTTCATTCTGAAAATGACATGCTTTTAGTATTCGTTTTGGTTGAGGTTCTGCTATTTGATAAAATCCTTATTTGCAGAAAATAATTTCAGCAACTTTAGCTTCCTATGCATCATGCCCCCTATTTCAAATTATGTTTAAGCTTGCAGGGCCCAGGCTGTTATACCGTGAGACAGAGGAAGATTTGCACAAAGAAGGAAAACATTAGCAGGACGTGGATTGTGTTAAATACTCCTCAGGATTTTAATTCAGGTGTATTTTCTGGAAATTGGTAGTCTTACGTTGATATGATATTCTTACGCTGGCATGATACTGGTAAATAGCAGCCTCTAAATTCTGAAATTTCTACAGTCTGTATTATGGTATCCGAGCTCTTTGTTTTAAGTGTATAAAGGTCTTACCTGGTTGTTCTCTTTTTCCTAGGTTTCATACCAGTGTTATTTATTAAAATAGAAAAGATATGAACATTGTCCTTTAGCTTTCAGAGCATTTGGCTAAATGGCTACCACACTGCAGGCTGCCTTTTCCTTTAAGCTATTTGTATTTCATTGAGTATAGAAGTTGTTTAGTACACTACAGGCATGTGAAAACTCCGTTTTTCCTTAATTCTTTATTTTCCTTTCATCTTAACTGATTACCACCTCAGTCAGAATTTATCAGCACTGCTCTGTGCACTGGACTGTGTGACCTACATTTTACGACCTTGCGTCCAAACTCTAATTCTCTGGTACAAACTCATATTTCTCTCTTGATCTTTTAAAGACATTTTCCTCATTAGCATGGCAGAAAAGCATGTGGAAGCCAAGTGAAACAGTACGCAATTTTGCATTACACTCAAATTCCTTGCTGCAGTGCACTCAGATAACCTTCTACTAAAATTGTATTTTTTCCCCATATTCTTGTTTTCTATTTTACAAACAAATAATCTATCAGTGTTAAGGAGTTATTTATTTTTTCCATCTTTGATTACTCCTGTTAGGTACCAGCCTTCAACGTGGCCATTTTTCTGTGGCTACTCAAGTAATCACAGTACAGCCAAAGTTTTTCCAGTACATTCAAAATGTCCAGCAATTGTGTTTCCACAGCAAGGGTATCTATTTTCTTTTTTAAATTGTAATACTAACAAGAAATTATTTACAATAAGATAATAAAACTAAATCTCAGCTTGTGCAGAAATCAGATTAGTGATTGTGAGTAGCATCTTTTATTTTTCCCCCACAAGAATTCTACAAGAATTTGGATTATTTTAATAAATGTGGACTAAGGACGTCTCCCAGGCATTTATATACCCATTCTTAGGCAAAGAAAGGAATTTGTATGTAGCTGTCAATGCAATTTTATTTGATCATGTCACTTCCTAATAGACACAGGAATTCTTATGGGTCACTTCCAAAGTTGCGTAACAATTTTCCCTCCAGAAACAACTGGGATCATCAGCTAAACAACTTTAGATACAAATCTAAGATGCTTTTTACAATCATAATATTTTCTAAACCACACCCAGGGATGAAAAATAGGTTTTGTACTCAATATGTGTAGAAAAATCACCACAGTAAATATTGGAAATTAAACAAAAATAATTAAGATACTCTAAAGGATTTTACTACCATGCATAGCATAAGGCTGATACATTTCATTTTTACTTGTGGGAGAAAATACAGGTTGTATTTAAAGCTGATATAGATGACACACCACCTTCAAAAACACTGAACTGGAAAAAAAAGGTGTTGCTTCCTAGTCTTGTGTTCATCTCTAGGGTATTTTCTGACCCTGGAAGATAACAACTGGATCCAAGATGTGTTCCTGCTCCGTATGTCACAGTTAATAGGAAATGAATTGGTTTTGCTGTCATTCACGAGAAGACCATTCTACTTGTTCTGTGGTACATAATACATGCATATTGAGTAGATGGAGAAAATACTACTATTAGATCTATTTAGGGGAAGGGAGGGGAACACATAGCTGAAAATGCCTGAAGTTTCCACATTTCCATGTTTTTTTGTTACAAAGAATTGGCAGATTCTTAGGCTTTCTAAAAGAGAGGAGCAATTTTATGGAGTTGTAAAGTTGGGAAATCCTGAAGCACAAACCCTTTTCTCCCTTTGTTTGCTGCTACTAAAATCTGTGTAGTTTTACTGTCTTCAGAGAAACTGTTCACTGTTCACAGTTTATTCAGCACATGATAATGCACTTGATTAGGTACTTAACCTCCTGTTAAATTCATTCACTCTTGCTGAGTTAAGGAGGGTTGACTTGTGTGCTGAACTGGATACTCTTGCTCTGTGGGGTTTTTTTTCTGCTAGCTGAGATGTTCAGCAACCCAAGGTTTCCTGCTGTCTCTCATAGGTGACAAAAACTCCTGCCATGTTCTTTGTCAAAAGCAGCCTGGGAGGGCCCAGTAGCCACCATCTCTCTCCTCTAGAAATGACCTGCAAGTATCTTGCCAACAGGAGCATACCAGCAACCACTATATGCAAAAACTAGTTTAGCTGAAACATGCTGAGATCATTATTCAAAGATCCATGTCATCATTTCAGTCTGAAGAATGCAAATACCTTAGTTCAGAAATAATTGCACACGGAAGCATTCAAATCACAAATAAAAATGAGACGATATGAGATTCTGAGCAACGTGAGTTCTGAAGCCAGCAATACAGTAATGATGACTCTGAAGAGAAAAATGTGGAATTGCTTTGGAAGGCAGATTAGAGTCAGCTGGTGAATTTCAAAGTAAAAAGGTAGTCCTGAGCCATGTATGCAGCTCTTCTAAGGTTGGGGTAAGGTAAACTGAAATCATCACGGGGCCACATTACAGACCCTACTGCTGTGTTTGGTTATATTTGCACTGCTACAGTCCTCTGCTCCAGGAAATAACTCTGACTCTAGACAAAATGGTGCAGAATGGCTTGCATCTGCACTATTTAAGGGTGTCTCAGCACTGCTTAGCACTTGATCCAGACCTCCCCTGGGCCCCGCTGTTGCACCTTAAACAAGGTTATATGTATGTGTGTGGTTTCTTGACTAAGTCAGAATGTCTGAAATAATGTTAAAGCAGCCTATAAAAGAAGTATTTTTGTTCTAACATGAGAGTCAGGGGTCTGCATTGCATGCTTTAGAACACAGCAGGAAAGTGTATAGAGAGCTTTTGGGATGCAGGAGGTGCTGCAGTAGTATTGGAGGACGCAGTGAAGAGAACCAAAGCAGCACAGTGTTATCCACAATGCAATATACAGGCATCTGACCCTGGAGTAAAGTATTTGTAACCACTCTCTTTTGGTTTGGTGGAAACTGGTTGGTTGACTTCAGAACAGAACATAGAATTGAAGTAACTTTTATACAGTTTAGAAAAGCAGGGTACCAGAACTTAGGGCTGAAGACAAACCCTTTATTTGCTTTTGTGTTCAGTGGTTAAAAGACAGCATTTACATGTTTATCTTCAAAATTCAGTCCAAGCATCACATTCCCAAGAGGAACCATTCACAAATGTTTTTATAAGACTGTGTAGAAATCAAAGGCCAAAGTACCTCAGAAGCTTCTGATGTATCTTTTATAACCTCTAGGACCACAGTATCTTGGGTGTCAATAACAAAGTATTTCAAAACCAGCTAACAACAAGGTAAGAATTTGTGTTTCAAAAGAGATAGTTGAATCAGTCAGATCATTCTGATAGCTGAATAATCACAACCTTGCTCATGCGTTGACTAGTGTTGCGTTTCAGTAAGACTTGAAAAAGTATTGTCAGAACCCATCTGCTACCACAGATAATGTGGTTAACAGGTTGACTGCAATTAAAGAAGCAGAACAGTCCTCTCATATTAGATGCTTTACACACTCTCAGTTCAGTCCCTGAAAAAGGCCTAAACGTGCACCAAGTGAACAGTGTTTTCATCATTTTTCCAAAGCATCCACATAACATGTACTGTGTTGGAAAAAAAGCAGCTCCTGCTGGCTGTTTCCCAATACAAATTAATAACAGATGTTCCAACAAAGTTATGACATTTTATCTAGATAGTTAGAGGAACAATCAGATATTAGTGCCATATTATTGTCAAAACAGGTCTGGAGAAATGAATAAAACCCCATGACTTCTTTGAAGGTAATTTGAAAGGAGTTGAAAGTATTGTCAAGATCCTAGAGCCATGCAAACTATCATTACAGTTCTTTGTGGCAAAGACAAGCCTACAGTTTTGGTGATCCATCCATGTTGTGAAATGATGCATGTATCCCTGGAATTTAAAAAGCCTGGATTGGCAGCTCATTGGTAACAGCAGTAAAAACTTCAGTAGCTAAACATCTAGGTTTAGCCAGCACAACAGATATTCTGAGGTTTGTTGTTTTATTTCTTAGGGGACACACACCTGCCACCACCCGCCACCCCCAAGCGGTGATGGGGAGGAAAAGATTTTCATTTTTTTGTAGAGAGCTGTGTACTGGATTCCAGATGTAAGATCTGTTTCCATGAGGAAGCCCAGAAAATTAAGATTTATGACAGATCCTGTAATTCTAGGTCTACAGTATTGCACAGGCAGAGAGAGACACATGTAGTGAGTAACAGCATTTCTGATAAACCTTTAGAAGGCAAATCCTTGCAATTTACCCTCTACTACCTGTGAAGTCCTCAAGTGTAAGGATTCGAAAATGTGCACTTGAGAAGATATTAGTGGGTGTTCTGGTACAAATCAAGAGAGTATTAAATACGCTCATGTGTGAGATTTCCAGCAGAAAACTGAAGACCACAAAATGTGATTCCCCCCATGTGGCTGAAGCTGTGCAAAACCAGGTATTCATTACTGTCAGCACTAGCAAAAGAATACCTTACATGTTCCAGCAATTTCAAGTAGTTAGTGAAAGAATCTGCTCAGCTGCTAGTGATATTATCAGTATTCAGAAGTCTGCCCCTCTGGGGATCATGTCAATCAATTCATTATAATTAAAAAAAGAAGCACAGAGAAAAGTTTGAAATGTGGCTTCTGCTACCCTGAATTTACAATGTTTTTAACATGCTCCTTTTTCATTAAAACGATTAATCTGCATTTGTGGGAGCCAATTTAATTTTGGAACAGTTGCACACATCTTTTCTACAGTGTCACATACCTTAAGCGAAGTGTTGTGATATGTATAATATTATCGAGGTTGCTTTTTTCCATTCCTGTTTACAAATGCTCTTAAATAAGCTGCAAAACTCTCAATAGTCTAGGAGGACAGTGACTTTTTAAAATGGGCTATCTGAAGCACAGTTAAGAGATGTGAGACAGTTGATAGAAAACGTCATGAAAGAGAGGAAAAGACTAATGATTACCAAAAGAAAGATATAAGAATACGTGTATGTCTATGTTTCCTGAAAGCTTTGCTCAATAAACTTTCAAGAGGAGCGGTAAAACTCCAAGGTTAGGGTGCTTTTATATGCAATAGCTGAGATCAAAGAGAAAATCACAATGTTAAATATACAAAGGCACTCATATTTCTAGAGTACATTACTCAGTCATAGTAAGCAACTCACTTTAGATTTCCTGATTACTTGAAAAAGACTTTGTGGTTTACGATCCGCAGACATAGCGCTTAAGATATGCTGTATTCATGTATTGTAGGAAATAAGCCAGGAATTGAATGAAAATCTTACATCTTTTGGATAGGAAATTAGCTAGGAAGTTTAACAGTCAAGATTGCGTTAAGATGTCAAAGGGAGTTGTGCTCAAGGATCCTTTATGGAGATTTTTCAACTTCACAAAATAGACATATGGTGGTCATTGGCCTTAATCTTTCAATAACTCACTTCTTGCAGTCAGAAATAGTGTTAAACCAGAAAGAGAGAAAGTTGTATGAGCACAGCTTTTTCAGTTCTGAGACTCAGAAGATAATGTGTGTTCTGCTACTTTAAAACCCTTGGTCAGGGACCAAGGCATTACAAACATTTTTAATTAACATCCCCAGAGCACTTGTTACCCCAACAGATAAGTATAAAGTACAGAAAAAAATTCTGGTTTTATTTTTCTCCATATGAAGGAACACAGAGAGAAATAAAAGTAGTAAGAATGAAATCAACAAAAATAGGTCTTTTTCCCAGTTGAAATAATTGCAATTTTGAGTGTTTAGTGACTTAAACATGCTGAATTAATGTTTCATAAGAGATGGTGATGAACCCCTTGAAGAGTATGTCTAGACAATCACCTGTGCAAGAGAGAGGGAGAAAAAACTAAGTTACTTTGTATAGTCAATATTTAGGCATAACTATGCACTGAGGGAGAAAGAATTAGTGTTATGGGGAGAGCAAGCAGTCACCTATTCTTAACATTTATATAGCACTTTACAGGCTTAAAGCATTAAAGACCGACTAATCTGTATTTATGAAAGTGGTTTTAACTCCCCATGGTCCTTCTGGATAGTGTTAATATATACTATTTCTCTTTTTGTTCTTGTGCTTTGTTTTGCTTGTGCGTTTATTAACTTTTTCACCTGCAAAATTGCAATCTCTTCAACAGGCAAGCATGTGTAATTATCTTGATCCATTTTACCAGAAGTATTTTTTGTCTATGACATCTCTGAGTAGTCATCTATATGGACATGTCAGCTGGTTCCTTCTAACAGAAAGTGCAGTGCATCATTCTTTTCTTTCCATCTTCTGGGCTCTACCAACAAACTTCTCACCATTTCACATTTCAGTAGTAACTTGTGATGGATTTGGAGCTGCTTGGTAAGAGTGTTATGATAGATTTGGAGCTATACAGAAGTAATTTATTAGTTCAGCCAGGAGACTGGTACCTTTTCTGCTTGATAAGAAAATCTAACTTCAGCTTCTTCTCATAGGAGGCACTGCAATGGTCCATGACTCTGAAAACCTTTTCAGTATAGGCCTGGCACATCCATGTTCAGTCTGGTGCTCTCTTTTCTTGCCCTCAGCAGTGAGAGGCTTTCTCAGTAGAGCATATACATCAATCAGCTTTTTTAACTGCATATCCCATCTCTTTTTACTTCATTATTTCTAAAGTTATGAGCGTTCATCAGTGTTTTAAGGCCACAATCTGTTTGAATAATTGTTTAAGTTTGTGTTATGTGTCAATCTTAACCCCAGACTGGCAAAATATATGCTGTTGATCTCTTAATTTCTACTGATGACAGGTTTACTAACGTGTTCCCATAGTCACAGTAAGTTAAGTATGACAATTCTTTGTCTATTTTCATTATTTTCTTTCCTTAATCTTGGTTGCAGTTGTATCTTTTTTCCATTTGCTGGAATTAGTTGTATTTCCCTTTGGCTTTTTCTGTCTTGTCCTCCTTTTCTTCTCATCCTGAATACGGCAAATTCATCTTCTCCTCTGTTAGCTCTCGTTCTTCAACATTGCCTTGCTTTTTCACATTCGTTCTTTCACATTCCTGTCCAAAAGCGTGCCTTCTATGTCTTGACTCAGAGGCAATCAGTGAATCATGCTCAGTATCTCCTCCAATAAATACTTCTTCAGTGTATCTGAGTATCAGCTGCATCTCCAGAGTTGGGGAATTCTTTTACATGAAGTGCACTAATGAAAAATTCACAGAGGAGGAGGATATTTCTTTTTGTGTATACTATCATGCTCCAGTTGAAGTTGTTTCTGTGCTGAATCATGGTCTTAGGAACAATGAACTCTTTCTAAACCTTGTCAGAGGGTCAAAACAGCTAAGGCAAATGTCTATGCAAAATTTCCTCTCCACATAGGTTTCATGTGAATTATTGGTACTGCACGGAAGATAGTTTCAATCCTGAGCCTTTATATCTCTTATCTTTAAGAAGTTCTTGTGTGGATAGCTATGCATTAATTTCTATGGAGGGATGTTTTTGGCATAGTTTAAGGCTCTTGTGTAGTTCAGGAAGGTGGAAATTTTTTTGGTTTAAATCCATTGAAAGCTACAGTAGACTACACAACACAAAACAGTCCATTCCAGTGAAACAGTTTCTTTTTAGATTAAAAGTAACCTTGTGTTTTTGAAACTGGAAAAAAAAAATCCTGGAAATGTTTTGCCCAACAGGGAGTGGGTGTTGGGGCTTTGAAACTATTTTCACTTGCTGCAATCTGAAGCCAACTATCGTGCTTCACACAACTACTATATACCTTCATTTTGGCTTGGTGAATGACATGCTCCTTCAGTTTTGAACTATTACCCCTCTTTCCAGTACTGAGATTGAACAGGCTGCATATGTTTCAAATGGTTTTGCATTTATGTGGCTAACTTGACACAAATAGGATTCTTTGGCAGGTAACTCTCATTAAAAACATGAGTGCTACTGCAAACTGCACCAGTACTGAAAACCGAGGACTTTGTATAGTGGAAGTGCAACTAAACACTCAGTATGACTCAGCAATTTACATTTGTAGCCCAGAAAGAAAATTGCCTCCTGGGCTGCATCAAAAGCAGGATGGCCAGCAGGTCGAGGGAAGTAATTCTGTCTCTCTACTCCACTCTCATGATACCCCACCTGGAGTACTGTTCTGGAGCCCCCAACATAGTAAAGGCGTGCACCTGCTGGAGCAAGACCAGAGAAGGGCCACAAAGATGAGCAGAGGGCTGAAGCACCTCGACCATGAAGACAGACTGAAAGAACTGGGGTTGTTCAGCCTGGAGAACAGGATAAACCTTACAGCAGCCCTTCAGTACCTAAAGGGGTGCTACAGGAAAACTGGAGAGGGAATTTTTACAAGGGCATGTAGTGATAAGATGAGCAGTAATGAGTTTAAACTGAAAGAGGGTAGATTTAGATTAGATGTTAGGCAAAAATTATTCACTATGAGGGTGGCGAAGAACTGGAACAGGTTGCTTGGAGAGGTTGTGGATGCCCCATCTCTGAAAGAGTTGAAGGACAGGTTGAATGGGACTTAGAGCAACATGGTCTAATGGAAAGTGTCCCTGCTATGGCAGGGGAGTTGAAACTGGATGGTCTTTAAGATCTCTTCCAGTCCAAACCATGCTATGATTCTATGATTGATTTTGCAGGTTTGAAAACTGATGAGATTTGCATGCTAGAGAACTTTTCAAAGGTATTGAACGCTGAACTAGCTCAGCTCCCTCTGCTGTTGAGAGCTCTTTTCCATTCATTTGAAGCAGTGCTCAGTCAATAAAGAGTGCCTTCGAAAGTATCATCCATTCCACATTCACTACCGATTTCACAGCTCCAGAATGACTTTTTTCCCATTTCTCTTCTCTGGTACATAGTGGTATATATTTCTCTTTTTCAGTGCCTTAATAAAAATGTTGTTCAGAGTTAATACCTTATCTGATGATGACTGGATTCAGTTTCTCCACATCTGAGGACTTTCTGGACTGATTTGATTTACTTCACTATCTGTTTTGCATTTGCTGCTTTGCGTTTTTTTTGAGGTTTTCTTGGTTTCACATGGAGGATGTTCATCATTAATATCTGATTACTGCTCTGTTCTGTGTCTCTGACTTTCTGGTTTTTATTGGGAGATATCTATAAAGTCATAACCTCTTCTAAGATGTGTGTGAAAACTCAGGTATCCTGGAATTTTAAATTTGGCACGTTATTTCCGTATATTATTACTATATTTTTTTTGCATGTACGAGGGTACAAAACATTTTGTGACAAGTTGAAGATAATGAGCCTTCACATAAGTGTCTGCATGTAATATAGCAGCAAATTACTTTGATTTATTACACACTAATTGTATAGAAAGCCCATGAATTGATATGTCATATGCTCAAACTAATAAAATTTAACTGAAACAATTATGTAATGAAGTAGAATTAGAACTTGATTGCTAGTCTGTAATAACCTCTCATAGCAGCAAAAGTTCTTATTTATCCTTTTTTTAAGGCATAATGAAAGTTAAGATGGTGTCTTCACACTTCAGGATGGGAAGGCAGAAGAAGGAAAGATGAAAGCAAGATAGAGATTTGAACAGAACAAATCTATTTTATCCAGTGTTGTTTCTTTTCCCTGTATATATGGACAGATAACAAAAAAACAAAACAAAAACCAAACCCCAAAACACCTAAACCAAACAAAAAAACAAAGGAACAAACAAACAACAAGAATAACCAAAAAAAAAAACCAAAAGAAAAAGAAAAGGAAAAAAAGAAAAAGAAAAAGAAAAAGAAAAAGGAAAAGGAAAAGGAAAAAGAAGTAAGTCTTTTTTTACAATATTGTAGTTCAAGCCCAGGATGGAACCAAATCCTAAACTTTTCCCTCCAAAAATCTCTCCTGTAACCTGAATGGATAATTCACTTCATACATCATATTAATGTAAGTCTGTACTTAATAGATACTTACAGCTGCACTAACTAATGCTGAAGAATCAAGCATGTGGTGGCATGAAGAATCTGTTGTGCAAAACCTGTTACCATTTTGTTCAAAACTGTAGGTCATTATTGTACTTTGCATCAGAGGAGAAAAGACGAAAGATGAAAGCAAGATAGAGATTTGAACAGAACAAATCTATTTTATCCAGTGTTGTTTCTTTTCCCTGTATATATGGACAGATAACAAAAAAACAAAACAAAAACCAAACCCCAAAACACCTAAACCAAACAAAAAAACAAAGGAACAAACAAACAACAAGAATAACCAAAAAAAAAAACCAAAAGAAAAAGAAAAGGAAAAAAAGAAAAAGAAAAAGAAAAAGAAAAAGGAAAAGGAAAAGGAAAAAGAAGTAAGTCTTTTTTTACAATATTGTAGTTCAAGCCCAGGATGGAACCAAATCCTAAACTTTTCCCTCCAAAAATCTCTCCTGTAACCTGAATGGATAATTCACTTCATACATCATATTAATGTAAGTCTGTACTTAATAGATACTTACAGCTGCACTAACTAATGCTGAAGAATCAAGCATGTGGTGGCATGAAGAATCTGTTGTGCAAAACCTGTTACCATTTTGTTCAAAACTGTAGGTCATTATTGTACTTTGCATCAGAGGAGAAAAGACGAGACAAAATCTTATGCCAGTGACACAAGGTGTACTGTCAGGTTTCACTAGCAATCAAGCTTGATCTGGATTGGTAAGTCTATATTTTATGTACCAGCATTTAAAGGAAGTGAACCTCAGGAAAAGCAGCAGGGCTAAAATAGGAGCCTGATGGACAGAAGTCCATAAGGTCCTTTACCTTACTGTGACATTAACTTCTGTGGCTTCTGTGACTACACTTCTGAGGCTAATTTCTGATTTCTGGTTTGCTGTGTTGAGGGTAAACACTTTGTGATTATTCACAGCTACTTTACAGAATACTCATTTAACCCTTTTTCAAAGGTTTAGGGTCCCTACTGATATCAGGTACATGCTACAGCATCAGTTATTAGGCTGGTATTGTGACTTATGTAGACCCTCAGCAGCCTTGACAGTGATGCCAGCAGAGAAGAGGCTGGGTATGATGCATTCTGAAATGCAGCATCCTTGATTAGGTGTCATGTGTTGTAAAGGAATGCATTTCACACTCGATGGTAAGGTTGTCAAGGAGCAAGTTTTTTTTCTTCAGGCAGTGAAACAGGGAGGCATAATGGTTATTACATTCCACCAGCCACAAATGCAGGAGTCCATCACCTTTCTCAATACCAGCAAAACAAACATAAGAGATGCCTTCTGCCAATACATTCCCACTGAACCAGTAGGGTAGAAATGAAATGATTAACTGACATGTACTGCCAATAATAGCTACCCTAGGCAGCACATTAAGCAGTGCAGTAATTGATGTATTAATTGATTTATAAACAACAAGTGCCTGATTAGCTTGATTGTTGCCACTGTACTGGGATGAGGAGGATGGTGAGGGTCTGAATAAGCCTTAGTGACAGCATAATTAAATGTTTCTTTTGTTACACACTCTGTGACATTCACTAAGACAGTGCAGATATGATGTGTCTTTCTCTGCTTGATTTAATCAGTTGGATTAATTCAGCAAACTTTGCAATCCTCACAGTTGCATAAGGGTTTGCTGAACTACAATTTATCTAAAGAAGAATGTGATTTAGTGAAATGCACAATAAAAAATATAGGGGTCTGGAAGGCAGAGAAGAATTAAGAACCAGATATTTAATTGTAATAAAGTGTGTAAGGGAAGTTGTTCTGCTTGCTGGCACGTCCGGACCTTAGGAAACAGTCTGCCTGATGAGGGGCTTTCCAGATCCCTTTTTCTGATATGAACTTCAAGTTTCAGATAGTCTCAAGGAACTAAACTGTGACTTTGTGTTACTCAGCCAAGAAAATAGATTAACAACACAGCTCTCCTCTCCTGCTGACTCCACTTTTGCTTAAAGGGCAGATGATGCCCCTCCATGCTCTGGGTATTTCCACTGGCAATAGGCAAATGAGGAACAGGGAGGCTGTGCATCCCTGATCAGTTCTTCACCGATGGTGGGCACAGGAGTGTCTGAAACAGTGTAAATTTTATCCTTCAAGGGCCACAGTAGATGGTACATGTGAGACAACTCAACTACATGTTTCTTCTCAACAGGGGTTGCACCTAAAGATTTGGACTGACCCAGGCTTCCTCTCTTTCTCTGCAGCATCATTTTCTCACCTTCCCTCTGCAGCCTCTCCCCGCCATCTATGCAGCCTGCTAGTCTCTTGCCAGTGGATCAGCTGGAGCTGTGACTTATTCCACATCTCATACTGAAACTCAGAACAATATTTAATCCCTTGACATTCCCCTCAAGTTGCTAATGGACTCTGTTTCTTCTCCTTTTGCCCTCTCATCACAGTGGGGGCAGAGAAGCATCTCTGGGGTCTGTCAACACTTTTCTCTGTCAGTTGATTGGGCATTGCCTCTGTGTAATCAGCAGGCATTAGCAGAGAATCAAGAGTGTAGGGAGCAAATCTACTGTAGCTTTGAAGTGGTGCAACGTTGCAGTTTAAAATACAGATGCTGCCCAGTGCATAGATAGGGTGTCATGGAATCATTGCTACCTGGGTGCCATGGGAAATCAGAAAAAAAATCATATGCGTGCATCCCTCTCCCCTACATACAATTTCAAACATCCCATTGATTGTTCTTAAGGTGAAAGAGTTTGTAATTTTGTGAAGTGCAACGATGGAAGGAACAAGAAGCTGCATCAGAAACACAGAATAATAATACTCGTGTAAAAATCCCTTATTCCAATATTTTTCTTTGCTTATGTTTTCAGTTACAAGTTTTACTCTACTTTCTAGCAGTTCAAGATATATCTGAACTCCACAGAAGGTAAGTTCTAGTGACCATGCTCTGTATTTGTTAGGAGCCAAAGGTATTGCCAGTACCAGTGAGGTTTCATTCTCATAGACATTAACACATTCTTCTCCCATGTATGAATGCTTGAGTGCAGCTTAGTGATCAGGACATGAAACTGGTGCATCTGGACTTGATCCTTCTGAGTTGCTAGGTTGTGGTAATATCTGGGCAGTGAAGGAAGCTACTAAATCTAATTGTACCTTGGGAAATGCTGCAGACATTTGTAATCCAGGTGCAAATGTGGTGAAAAGAATGCCTTCATGAGGAGAGTGAAAAGCAACTAACAGCAAAAATCCATTTAGTGTCAGTGGAATTTGTGTTGCTGAAATCTCTTAGATATTCTTAAAAGTCTCTTTCTAGCTTGGCTAGAAATGTTGGAAGATGAAACATGAAATATGCTTCTACACTAAATAATTCTCCAGAGTATATCTTTCCATGTTGATTACAACTGACAATGAGGATCTTCTTTTTCTTGGTTCATTGGCACCGTCTAAATAATTTGCAACAAGAAATAGAATAACTTCAGTAATGTCTTTTATTTGCTTTTATGGAATCTGTCCCAAAAGGGCCACAGTTGATGTAAGAATCTGTTTCTTCTTTAACAGCAATGCCATTAGCGGCCTGCTGGTGGAAGAAAGGATCTGGGTATGGAGGCAATGAGGTTGGGAACTGAGGTTCATAGGCTAATGCCACAATTCAGCTTGAAATGGAAGCACGAAGATGATTCTGTGCTCTGTTTGCCATTTTGCTCACCTTCAAATCTGGGCTATTTTTCCTGCATGTTCTATATTTCTGTTTTTACATTAGTAAAAAGGCAATAGCTCAAGAGCAATACAACTACCTGGGCTCTTAGCAAATGCAGCCTGACCCCCTTATATTACAAATGGATAAAACACAGAACAATTTTCATGTAACTCAATACTGTAAATGAGGGCGTCTCATCACCAGACAGTTCATTTCTAACTCTGTTGTCATTGAGACAGCTGTTATGGCTAGTCTTTTTCTACAAAAATCCATTCCTGCAATAAATGGTAACTGTTCTTCAACTGCACATGAAGTTTGTGGATGAAAACAAGTTTATTCTTTATAAATGTCCAGAAGATAATATTAAGTTTTATCCTCTCATATTTTACCACATACTGGTTTTGTCCTAAATGTTCCAAAGGCCTTCCAATACAACTAAAATGGTTGTATTGGAGTGTAGTGTATTGCATTACTTCAAATCATCTGTCAATACATTCTTTGGCTGACAGGGTCACTATAGAGTGGCAGCCTTCCTGATTCTATGTATTAGCTGTTATTACGTGGGTATTGCTTGGGTATATCAGCTTGGGTATATCAGTGTTGCTGAGTATTGTTCATCTGTGTCCCTTAAATGAAATTATTAATATGTATTATTGCTACCTTCTACAAATCGCAAGGCAAGAGCAATGGACATTAGGTATGCTTCATATGGAGTAACATGCCTAAACTGGTGCATTGCAGTGCGTTTGTTGCTTATGTATTGCTGCTACTCTGCACTTGCTGTACAGGGAGCCAGGTCTATCCACTCTGGAGAACTGTTTGAATAATTCAGGTCTCTTGAATGTGATGCTATAGTAATCACAAAATCTGTTTTAACCTGCTCAGCAAATGATCCTATATGATGTAAAATCTGAAGATGTGGATGGTAACTGTTCCTTACCTTCAGTGGAGTGAGAATGAGCAGATTAAAGATTGTCAGGTACTCAGAGGTGATGGAAACGGGGTGTCTCAGGTATTTTGGGAAAAGCATCATATATTTCCCCTGTGCTGCTGGGTGTTAGCAGCTACGGCATGCATTGGCATCCAGTTTGTAAGCCCATATGAGTTACAGAACAGTTTGCTGTAATTCTGGGGGGCTGAAGGTGGGGAGAGGGTTTGTGGTTGTGGACCAGCTTCCACTGACAGGTCCAGTACTGATAATGCTCCTTTTGGGTTTGCTAGCATTCTGCAATTTCTTTCCGCGTGGTAGAACAGTTGAGCTGTCCTGTATTTTTAATAAACAGCAACACTGTTAATATTTAGGGGAATAAAAGATAATTGTGATTCCTCAGACCACTGGACATATTAAGATATTTTCTGATTACTATTTGGGTTGCAGTAATACTTGGAGTCTTCTTATGAATCAGGCACTGTCCTGAGCTAACACAAGCAGAAGGCAGCCCCTCCGCCCAATACTATGGGTTGAAAATACTGGCTCTGAATCCATCAGAGCAGGATTGTCACTGAGGGTGGTTGCCACTGCCCTTAGTGACAAGGGGTTAAGTTCGACATGAGGAGAGGGACTCTTGTGACAGCAGTTGGATGCAATGACTCTAACTGTAGTTACAACTGAAATTGCAAATTACCTTCCTAGACTAAATGGGTATTAGCTCAGGTACTCTTTTAGAGGTAAATAGGAAAGACTGAAGAACTGACTGATATCTTACATGGTTTTATCTCTCTCTTTTTAATTTTTTTCCTTCCCCTTTAAATCACCAACATTGTTATGTTTAGATTCTCGCAGTCATGGAAAGACTTGAAAGCAGGGAGGTTCTTGAGAGTTTGTTGGTACAATGAAAAGTGTAGAAGCTTATCCTGGTGGGTTAAGGTTTCATTCTCTTGCCTAGTGATGCAGTACTGGAGAATGAAAAAGTATCAGTTTAGGACATATAGCTCCAAATAGTCACTGTTCTGCAAGGCTGGATAAAGCAATATAATGAAATTACTTCTAATACAATGAATTATGGTTTAGATTAGTGTCCACGGACAATGTCTGTTGACTTCTTTTTCCCCTGGAAGCAAGACATTTTGACTTCGTATTTAATAATCTCTAATAGCCTCTTTTTTAAGGTCTGCTAAACTAACAGTATGGAGTAACTACATTGATCTTAACTTGATTTATGGTCTATAGATGACCAAACAAAGACTTGCAAGACTACTTTGCACTAAAGAATAGTTACAAAACCCTCTTTCCCATCAGAATGAATTTCGTTATTCTGAAGATTTTGATAGAAAATACCTTGGTATCATGCTCACCAGATAATAAATTATCTGCAACCTTTCCCAGTCTGCAATCGATATGTTATTTGCTTTTTATTTCCCAATTTTAATCAAATTTAAGGGGAGAAAACTTTAAAAACTCCAACACAGAACAAAACTGATGATAACAATGACATTTATTGACATTTCTGAGACACAAGGAGATTTAAATGGATTTAAAATACCTTTCAGTAAATGACAACAAGTGTAATGAAAACCCAGTGAACACAATAAAATATGCATTGCCAGCTGCATGCAGGTCAAAGATGGATTTTACATAAAAGTAAGATAACTTTTCTTCTGTGTCAGTTTATCTTGCATGTGTTTACTGTAAATGATGGGGATACTGAGTCTTATTCTGTTAGCATTCATTATGTATGAATATATAAAATGACATATGTATAACTATTCCTTTGCAATATCACAAAGCAGAAAAAAATTATAGTTATGTAAAATTCTAATCTTTTGGGGTTTTTTTAGGCTAGCATAAAATGTGTGATATAGTCATTTAAAAGGTATTTTTAATTTTCTTCCACACAGACAAATTAAATAAAATGATCTGATATGAATGACAGATTCTGAAGGGGTACTTCCATTTACCTAATTCTGCCCTTTTACTCTTTGCTATTGTATAGCTGGTAACTTGCTTTTAAAGCTGTTACTTTGTGTGAATTGTATAAATACCTTTACTGTTCTGGGCATCTGCTGAAATATTTTTGCAGTTAGGCAGCTGAAAGTGTTAGCGTGTTTTTTATTATAGGTTGGGGCTTTGCATTTGTCTTTGCTACTTCATGCTCTTTTGTGATCTCTTTCCATCCTGATAAGGTGGAAATTACAATCAAATAAAATTTAGATTGATTTTATATTTATACGTATCATTCTACATCGTGCAATTTGTCAAGAGAGGAGCTGTTTCAAAGCTGCTGCTGTACCTGCTAAAGCCATTATATCACAGTTCCATTGTGCTGTTTTACAAGACCATAATCTTCTTCCTTATGAGGCAACTAGATTAGTGCCTCATAAAAATGGCAAAAGCACCACTATTCCTGTTCTACAAGTTTTTATGTGTTGCTGAATTTTATCATGATTATTATTGTTGTTTTACCATTTGTGTGGCCTACTGCAGCTGTGGTTAGGAGTGATAACTCTTTGTCTGAAAAAAAAAAGGAAAACTCACTGGATTGCCAGAAGTGTAAGTCCCTTTGACAGAAGAAGGACTTATTTCTGTGGGCTTTGGAGTTGATACAAGCCCAGGCTGCACGTGTGTCCATGATGATGTTGATAGGGATATGTGATGTGTGAGGCTAAATAAATTTGCAGATTGACTTCATAAGTGAAATAGTTGACATCAAAACTGTTAAAGTAATTGATAGAAGGGAGATACGCATATTCACATTTAGTGAGTTAAATACCTGTAGCAATATTTGAATACTAAACTTCTATAGGTCTTACCAAGTCCCTCACTTGTCACTTTAGATGCACAAATTTATTGGCCCATAGAGCACTTTCAAAATTGGCCCATTTTTAGTATCTCCATTTCTGTATAAGAGTCATGACAGCAGGCACTAACATGCTGAACTTGTGACAAAAGTGGGGTATAATTCTTCTAATCAGAGGAAAGTAAGCAGTATTATACCCATTTAGTCTGGATGGAAATTCCCTAAGGAAACTGAGGGAGTCTTGTTTGTTTATTTACATACGTATTTATCACTCTGGAAGAGCTGTGAACAGTCTTTACTTTCCTTGAAAAGTGTCTTCAAGTTTAGGAAAGTGGGATAATCATTAAAACTTGTGGTCCACAAGTTTTAACAAACACTTCTGCAGATGCAGAATTTTATGAATTTTGTCCCTTGTACTGGGCAAGGAAGGGAAATTCTTGCAACAGGAGGGCAGGCAATTTGTTTGCCACTGCAGCTTTTGAGGGAGAAAGGACCTCTTTTAGGGGAAGAGAGCCATAGTTTCTGGTGGGTAGCTAGCCAGAGCAAGATCTGAAACCAAAATATCTTGGGAGCAGGTGGTGATGTCTCTGCCCCTTGCTCTGGACACTTTGCCTCTGTCCTGGGAAGCAGAGCTTGGGGCTGACCTCTGCAAAGGCTTTTAGAAGCGAGGACCTCTGATAGCCTACAGTAAACCATAATGCCACCTGGGTGAGTCAAACCCAAAGAACTAAGTGCTTCCTTTGTAGCCATCTGCTGACTAACTGACTTGACACTTTTAGTTATCTTTTGGTTATGCGGTTTCTGGATATGCCACCTTTTAAAGTTCATTTTTCTTCTGCCTGTATGTGGTGCTTTATACTGAGTAGAAATCATAATTGCAGACACAAATAGGAATATGCGTTTTGTCATGATTTTTAATATACTTTAGCAGAGTGACTTTTGAGCGCTCATTCAGCAAAATGCACCCTTTTTGATATAATAATTTGCTTTTCCTTAACCTGTCAGACAGAAGACTATTTCAGTCTCAGTGTTTTAGGGGGCCTCTTGGTTTAAATTTATTAGAAGCTGGGGAAGTTACCCTTCTGCAGTATAACCTTGAATGTCTTACACGTTTTTCAGCTGCAGTATAAGATCAATGCCCTGAGTAGATACAAATTTAACTAGACATGAGAAATTGCAAAATCTTTTTTTTTTTATCACTAGTTTTCAGGAACCTTGATTTGACCATTGGAATAAATTTTCTATGATCTCATAACTTCAAAAGCGCTCTTCGCTCCCCTCTTCCCCCATCTGTTTAACCAATAACCTATTCACACAAACTCTGAAAATAACATTATGAACAAAGTTTTCTTGATAGGCCTGGAATGTACTGTGTGTCTATGCTGCATTGAGTTATATGTGGGCTGAGACTATGCAGTCTAGAGTAAAAACGGTTACTTTGTCTTTTCTTAAGGGTAGATTTTCAGAACAATACCTTTTCTTTTCAGAGAAAATAATGATGAATTTGGGACAAATTTAGAAAAATGGGGATTATTTCTACAGCTGAAATTGAGTTTTTGTTCAAAGATATAAATCATCAGGGAACATGGCCAGAAATTTTTCCCCCCACCATTTCCTAGTATTTCTACCAAGTCAGAATCATAATTTGGTGAGTTGTTTATTTTGTTCTCCTAAATAATTCAAATCAATATTGCCAATAATCTCTCTTAGTAAATACACATTGAATATCCAAGATCTGAATCCCATTGTGGGAAGTGAGTTCAGTGCGGGATTTTCAAAAATGGTTGTTGTCATGAGGGATATACCAAGATGCCTATCTCAAAATTGAAGGAGATGGGGAAGTATGGCTATATTGGGTAATCTAAATTTTTAGAACGATGCTATGCTAAAGCTCTCCCAACCATTCTAAGTGCTCAGAAGTTAATGTGGAGACAAATAGTTCCAGAATGTTTTTTTGGGGGGTAAACGGTTGTGTCAAACCAATGTACTTCTGTTCTACAGCATGCCGGAGAAGAAGCACTGAATCCCTCGTGTCTTCACTTTGGGTAGTCTTCTGACCCTGGCACTCCTGATATCCTCAAAACTAAAAAAAATATAATCTGCAAAAATTTGTGACAATGCACGTACAAAATTGTTTGAAACTCCTACACAGAAGGTAATTATCAGTTTCCCTATCAAAATAAATGCAGAGCTGCCCTGTACTGCTTATTGTTCATTGATGATCACCACCCTCAAGGCATTAGCAAGTTGAGAGGGAGGAAGCTAGATGCACTGGACAGCAGGAGCAGAATTCAGAATGGTCATAACAACCTGGGGAAGATGAGCCGAAATAGAATAGGGGGAAGTGAATGGTACTTCAAGTAGGCAAGCTGAGTCACCTGCATAAATAAAGAATGAGGAGCAGCTGGCTGTTATACAGAAAGGGGTCAGGGGTTGTACTGAACCATCAGTTAATATATATGAGTCATGAGTTAAAAATGCCCTACTGCTGTGGTGAATCAAAATACTATACTGGGAGGAGGCAAGCCACTTGAGGCAATATTTCCACGCTAAAGGGCTATACTGAATTTGGGGCCCTCACTTAAAGAAAGATCTACATAAGGTGGAGACACTTTAAAAGTGAGTCACAAGAACGATTAGAGACCAAGAAACCATCTTCTGAGATCAAATTGGAATTGCCAAATAACAAAAAACAAAGAAGATAAGGATGTGCACATGATATTTTTTGAAACCACAAAAATTTCTGAAAAGAAGGAAAAATGGGTCTCTTTGCCCTGCTTATGGGGTAAAACCCACAGTCTGTAGTAGGTTGCAATTGTAGCAGGTTGAATACAATTTATTGGAAGGTGAAGGAATATAAGGAGTGCTTTGAAAAGGGGAAGAGTTCAGGAATTTCTTGACTAACTATGTAAATGAGGATTAGGAATTGTTTGGATTATCAGGCAAAAGGTGGTATAATGTCACTGGTAGACAAGTAAGGAGTTGGGTTGGTCAATCTTGTCTTTCCCAGGTGTATAAACGTTCCAGATATAGTTCTGCTGAAGTGTAGAAAATGGGTACGGGCAATATGGAGTGTGACAGGAAAGAAAATGTGACAAGAAACAACCTGCTAGGTCAAGCTGACCTGGAAAACAAGAATAAAGGACAGATTATTTACAGAGGAAGAAGAAGAGATTCTGCTAAGGAAGGAATATTGCTACATTGTATATGCCAAAGGTTTACATGCAAACTTCCTTTGTATTTTTCCCTGATTTAAAAGACAATGAATTAAAGTGCTTCTTTTGAAGCTTTAGGAGATTGAAGGCACTCAGGAGGGGCAGTCTCTGACAGCCCTTACTCTACTGAAAATAGTCAACGTAAAATAGTATGTACTTTTAAACATTCCAGAAAATATTCTATACCTACTTTGGATGCCACTGCATGGTGAAATGCACATCATCGTTGTTGAATAACTATCACTGTACTAGCCAGATGCAACTAGCAAGGAGTATATTGTTGCTTACTATAATTACACCTTTGCCTCTGCTTTATAAGTCGTCCTTATAGGGCTCTCATGGGCTTTGCAGGACAAGGCCAGTTCCAGTGGGCAAAAATGAAGGACCAGTCAAATGCCATCTTTAACTTAGATCCCCCACAAAAACCATCATCTGTGTCTTGGTTTGTAGTAAAGCAAATATATGTCAGGAGGTGAAGTCAAAACCTCCAGTTACACTGTCAAAACAAATAAGGAAATTTCTACCCTTCAGGGACAAAAAAATCCAAAACCAACCCCAAAGCAAAACTGGATCTGACTAATGCAACAAAACATTTCTGACCCTTCAGCTGCCTGGACAGAAAAAAAAAAAGAAGAAAAAGAAGGTCCAGGAGGGGAGATGGAAGAGGAGCCAGAGGATATACTTTCTTTATCCATTGTGGGCTTTGTTTAAGATGGTGTCATGGTTTAATCTCAGACAACGCCTAAACACCACGCTGGCACTTGCTCATTGCCCCTCCAGTGGGGTAGGGGTGAGAATTGAAAGGGTAAAAGTGAGAAACACTGGGGCTGAGATAAAGACAGTTTAATAGGTAAAGCAAAAGCTGTGCACACAACCAAAGCAAAACGAGGAATTCATTCACCACTTCCCATTGTCAGGCAGGTGTTCAGCCACCTCCAGGAGAGCAGGGCCCCATCACACATAACAGTTACTTGGGAAGGCAAATGCCATCCCTCCAAATGTCTTCCCCTGCCTCCTTCTTCCCTCAACTTCATAGGCTGAGCATGTTGTCATATGGTCTGGAGTATCCCTTTGGTCAGTTGGGGTCAGCTGTCCCAGCTGTGTCCCCTTCGAGCTTCTTCTCTATCCCCAGTCCACTCACTGTTGGAATGGTGTGAGAAGCAGAAAAGACTTTGGCACCGTGCAAGCACTGCTCAGCAATAACAAAATCATCCCTGTATTATCAATACTCTCTCCAGCACAAATCCAAAGCATTCCACTATGCCAGCTACTATGAAAAAAATTGACTCTAACCAAGCTAAAACCAGCAAAGATGGTAAGTAGGAGGACTTGAACTACGGCTGTAGGAAAGGGCTGTTTCACTGCAACAGGCATGCTTGCTTGTGAGATCTCTTCACTGCTGCCTTTTGTGAGCAGAAGGGAACTTCTTTGCTATTCAATTATTGATAATCCAGCCACCACTCTGTCAATCTACCGCTGTTCTGAGTCCCATGCTGCTATCTGCATGGCTCAAAGGAAAAAAAACCACAGTCAGGTCAGGTGAGGATGGGTAGAAACAAAACAAAACAATCCGTATGGGACCATCAGTATGTCATATTTATGGAGACCTGGGTTAAATGGTTCTGACCCACCCCAGAGTCCTCAGTCCTGAGTTAATTTTAGCTCATCCCTACAGCCACGTAGCTTCTGAGATGAGTTGTTTGTTCTTTCTTTCTTTACTTAGATTTTTTAAAAGTGTGTTACTTTAAAGAGCCTGGACTGCACATATCCATAAAAATGACATTCTCAGAGAGATCAAGAAAGCTCTACAGTCTCCTAAAATAGTGTCTGAATTCTAAGTAAGTAAAAGAGAAAGGAAAAAGAAGAAAAGAATCCCTCACTTCCTTTAGATGAAGAGGCCATTTATCATTCTATCATTAATCTTCTCATACTGGGGAAAGATTATGGGGAAAGTGGTAGCTCTTCAGTTACTTCATTATCTCTTTAGCCATGTGTCTTTTGAGAAACTTCAGTGTTTTTCTGACCCAAACATAGCAGTGAGATAACCTTGCTTCTTATTAATGTTGACAGAGGCACCTTGTCTCAACAGACTCCACAGATCTCTCTTCCTTTGGCATTGTATATCACAGAGTCCTTGTATGAACATCTCAAGGATATGCAGTAGCTGGCTTTGCAGCTGTGTCCTTTAAGGTTTTTCAATCTTTCATATCCCTCCCCCCAACCTTTGGATATTCTATGCTATCCAATTCTTCACATTAAGAATTTACCATTCCTTGGGATGCCATGCTGGCATTCATCTCCTATGGTGCTTAAAAAGACAGCACTATTTCATAGCTTTAGTCACTGTAAGAGTAACCTAGTTTTACACACACTTTTAAATACAATTGCTCTTACAACTTTGGAGTGAACTTTAAAAATTATTTGAACTCACCCCATGACCTGAATATTCACATTCATACTCAGCCATTTGGATCTACTGACGTCATAACAGATTCGGGGAAGACTCAGGCAAGTGGCTTTTCAGCTTAAGTAATTCTGGAGAATTCTTTCTCCATAAACGCTAAAGCATGTTAAATCCCATAGTACAGGAGATGGGCAATATAATTCTGAGTGCTGAAAACAAACATTTAACACTGAAAATACACTGAAAGTGTGGAGGAGAGAATCTTTGGAAATTGTTAATGCTGCTAAAGTCAGGAAAGAGCCATTCAGGACTCGATTATATAGTGATAAAATCCAGATTAGTTATCCAATCTTTTAACCACAAATCCTAAGAAATAAAGCACATATCAGACTGGTGCCATAAAATAATGGAGTGCAAATAAATAATAAATACGATAATCTAATGTTGGCCTTTTTTTTCTCTTTTCCCTTCCCTTCCCTTCCCTT
>NW_010395854.1:71638-81295 GCF_000710305.1 Buceros rhinoceros silvestris
TTCCCTTCCCTTCCCTTCCCTTCCCTAACTTATGTCCTGTCATTTGGTTATGCAGCATCCATTTTCTTCACTGCCATACTAATAATTTTGTTGTCTTTTGGGGTATTGTATTTTTTGTGGTTTATTGCCAACTGCATTCTGCCATCCAAGTCACTACTGTATAGCTCACATTCATCCCTCCCAGCTACAGCAGGGATATAAAGGAAGTGAGAGACTAATCAGAATGAGAACAAAAGGAGACAGAATGTGTCCCTGAATGCTTAAAATAATCAAGAGAAGGCCTGCTGCCTTTTCTGTTTTGAATGCGCAGTTGATGTCCAATATCAAATTACTTTTCTTTCGGTGGTGAGGTCTATGGTTGCCTGCACTGAAACTACTATGATCCAAGCACTAATTCCTATTCCCTCCTCTTTGTACAAAAAGTTGTCAGTTTATCTCTGTAGGTTTGCATGCACCCGTGTGAGACTTTGTAGTTGTTTAATCCTACTGCCTTTCTGACTCCTGAATAAAACCCTACCTCTGCATGGTTTAAGGGCCTGAGCAGATGCTTCCACAAAGCAGAAATGAAAACAAGTATATCGGGGTCAACAGCATTGCAGAGACAGTAGTCAAGGGCCAAAAACGCATGAGGTGTAGTAGCAAGTTAAAGCGGAATATTTAGGATAGGGAAGGACAGAACAGCATCTGTTAATTCCCCATGGGTCCCCTCCTACCTAAATATATACACGAAGGAAGAGGTGAACAAGGGTGTTTGCATACGGACAGCAAGTTATGTATATTTGTATGTACATATGTTTGCACATGCAAAAGGAGGAGCATGCTTTCACTTGAGTGTAGCTGTAAATACATTAATGTACCACAGAAAGATGCCTCCACCAGAGGCAAGGAAGAAGAGGTACATGGGATGCACTCTAGGCTCTGTTCGGCATTTGTAGTGTTCTGAAATTTAGCAGAATCAGACACAGGGAAGCCAGAAAAAGCCCAAAAAAGGAAGAAGTTAAGGTAAAGGTAATACATATGATTATTTTTCTAATAATTAAAAAAAAAATTTGGAAACACTTCAAAATATAGGTTCATTTCATGGCCAAAAGACATAAGAATAGTTTTAAAAAATAACTTTTTTATTCAAAGACCTAGCAATAAACAAAGAGAATATAAGAGCCATTAGTTATCTACCACATCTTAATATCAGTGGTACACTTTCAGCTGTCATAATAATGCAATAACAGCAAAAAATGCAATAACATCAGAAAATGCAGATCATGGGAACAAAGAATAATCTACAGATCTAGGTATGTGACTAAAATAAAACAGACTGCATCAAGACATGCTTCACAAACAGCAGTGGCAATTGGTCCCAGCTTTTAAGAATAACTTCTGATAAACCTCTAGTACACGGGAAATGTAGAAAATGCAGAAGGCTGTAGTCCCATTTAGAAATCCAATTTTTCCAGTTTCAAATGTCTTACACCTGCACTGTACTTTCACAAGGCTGAAAAGGCAATTGCAATAGCAATGTACTTGATTCGTGACTTTTGCTTTCTTTTGTCTTGCAGTGTTACGTGCCAAGGACGACTCATCTTTCCTTGTGAGATAGATATGTTGATCTGTTCAGAGATGTCCTTTTTATGCTTCATGTTAAACAACAGAATTTTCCAGGAATAGCTCAAAAGTCTCTTTATGAGGTTTCTAGGTATAAAGGTTTTATTTCTTCCATCCTGATCAAATATCCTGTACCCTTCCCCTAGCTCCTGTGCGCCTTCATGCAAACGACGATGCAGCAGTGAGGCCCTCATGCCATTAGCTGCTTGTATCTTCTGCATTACCCAGGCTCTTTTCAACCTCCAGAGCAGTACATTAGCTATAATCAACATACCTGGAGTAATTTAGTGGCATCCACTCTTCAGTTCCCAACCTGATAACAGAAGACCCCTTGAGAAGGTTTCTTTTTCTCTGCAGGTTTGGCCTTGTGGGCTCACTGTGATGTGACAGGGCTCCTGAGGTACATTTTCTGAAATATATTCTCCATTTATCAAATAATTTATTGGAAAAGACTTTAGGAAGTTTAAGATTGGCTTTTTTTTTTTTTCTTTCCACAGTTATCTAAAAATTTGTGTCCTCTCTAGCAGATTTGGCTGGCAGAAGAGGAACATCCCTATTTACTGGAAGACTCACCAGGAGTCAGAGGGCCTATGCTGCCCACAGGTTGCTTACGAAAAAGTGTCTTGCAGGCCTGAGAGGGAAGGATAGCAATGTACGAAAACACTTAATTAACTCTTAAGCACTGGATAGTAGTACTGCAAATTATTATGGACTAGAATCGGCAAAAGCCATTATCTCACCACTTTTTGGAGACCATGTACTACCCCTTCTATGACAGACACACGTGGCCAGCATCCTCTATTTTAAATGGATGCCAGTGATAAATCAAGAAGATCTGTGACATTCCCTGTATACAAGCACTGTGCTCTCCCCGGTAATGTCATGAAAGTATCTGCAGAATGTATTGCTCTTTTCCTCTTTGTTGTGTTTACACTGCTTCCTTTTCTGATGCTTGCATATAATGAATTGTGTACATTTATTATTAAATTTATTAGAACGGAGATGCCCAAACAGCGCTCTTCTTTCCAAAACTGTTCATATCATTTGTTTATATGGCACTTAATTGCAATATTCTAGCCAACACCCAGTAAAAAAGCAGGCAATTCAGTACTCAAACACACTTTAAGATCTTGTAGGGGCTTTTTATCTGAGCAGAGTTTTAGTAGATTCTCATAACAGTCGTTGTGTCTGGATGTTGAAAATTAGCAAACAAATTTTCTAATTTTAATGTGCTTTTAACCTCAGCTGCTAATAGTCGACTTAGCTTACAAAGATGACTCAGTACATGGTACATAGTAATAATAATAGAAACATTAACTTTGCTAATACCAGTCTGACTCATGATACATATTCATATCCTTTCAGAAAACTTAAAGTATATTAAATTTAATCTGTGCATGTTCTCAAATGTTAGCCGAATCTTTGTGGTACTTGTCAGATGTCTCTTTTATGGGTCCAAAATAAGGGAAGCAAAGGATAAAATTATCTTTGATATTGCAATTCTGGAAATGTAGAGGGCTTAGTCAAGAAAAAAAGATTGCTGCTTGCAAGTTCAGAAAAAGACTTATGTTTCTAGCAAGGTTAAATATTATGTCACACACCACCTTTGACCAGCCAGCACAGATACTCAGTGAAACGTTCCCACATGAGACAGGTGTTTACATAACTGAAGAAAATTAACAGCTTTTCTGTAGTCATAGGGGAAAAATGTCTTATTAGGATTATGGGCCCTATCTGACTGTACTGCTCTTCAGGAAACTATTTCGTTCTGACTTTGTGCAAGAAAATTCAAGTAGTGGTGTTGCACACTTGAGTGACAGCCCTTTTATCTGTGTATTTTCTGACCTGAAACTGATTCCCCAGTGACTGGCACCTGCCCGGCTTAAGCTAGACTTGCAGTATTCCGGTGATGTTCAGCACTCTCTTTTGCACAGCAAAGTTAACTTTCTTTCTGCTTCTGAGCTGAGTCGAGTTGTAGTGTAGATTGAACCCTTCCTGGCCAAAACTATTGGCAAACCCTTCCATCAGTCCCAGATTTGCATGACAGAGTGGTCCTATTAGTTAGTATTTGTTTCTTAGACCCTGGAGTATTGTTCTTCCTTGCATAGCTGATACATACTTTCACCAGGCAGCTTATTCACTTCAGCAAACTCTATACTCTCTTCCAGACATCCTCAAATGTTGTTTTAGTTACATTTTTTAAATTTATGCATATGCAGAAGAAATGCCCAGTATTGTTTATAGCTCAGATACAAGAATGCTGGAGATCTGTTCAGTGGCATGCAGGTGGCAGGAAGACTAAAAGTAGAAAGGACTTCTAGGATGTTTTCAAAAGAGTGAATATTTTAGGAATATTCAGAAAACCTTAGAAGCTAGAAAAAACTAATAAAGTATCTGACATTCAGCTGGCATCTCATTATACGTTGCAGCTGTATCCCTGTCCATTCTGGTGCATGGAGCCATCCAAGAGATGGGAAACAGAGAGATACTGGTCATGGGGCACAGAATCTTTGTCATGCTTATTAGCGGGCAGTAATGAAACAGGGCTGCCATTGTGATCACCCAAAGTGCACTGGCACAATAAAAAATGCACTACTGTTGACTAATGAAGTTTCTGGAAGTTTTTTCCAGAAGTAAATTTGGCTTATCTTTGAGAGATGTAGATCTACATACCAAAGAGAGTGCTAACTCATACTTTAGCACCCTGTAAAAGAGCATTGATCACTCTTACTTTTCTTGTTATTAAAGAGTAACATAAAAGAAAAGGAAAAGAAACGAAAGACAACCAGAAAAGAAAACTAATGAAAGAAACCCTCCCAACCAATGGCAAGGCTTTTAAATATTTTTTTTTCAGTGAAGACAAGTTACTACATGTGCATAAAAGCAAAAGGATGCCAGCCTGCTCCGCAACCATGACTTGCAATGGCACCAAGGTGACACACTGAGGCTCTTTGCTGGCTCCTGATCAAAGAATTGAAAGGAGCTGTTCACAGGAGAATGCTGTAATAAAGGTGTCGTAAGGTGTTAGTGGTTTGCTGCTGAAGAGAAAAAAACAAATACAAATATTTCTTAACTGTCTGTTACATGTGAACTTGGTTGAACTTTTTAAAAGCAGAAAGAACATAAATGATGTTTCAGGCACTCATTTTCTTTTTTTTAAATTCTTTTTGAAAGGAAAACATGTACCAATTATAAACACTTAAGATAGCAAAATTCTTTGAAATAAATTGTCAGGAGAGATCAAAGAATGAATTACAAATGTAGAAAACGCTATGTCATATCCAATAAATAAGG
Source organism: Buceros rhinoceros silvestris (assembly GCF_000710305.1). Lineage (NCBI taxonomy): Eukaryota > Metazoa > Chordata > Aves > Bucerotiformes > Bucerotidae > Buceros > Buceros rhinoceros. The sequence continues at coordinate 76,535 of NW_010395854.1, forward strand.
AATGTTACTTTAGTATGTTGCTAAAGGTAGCCAGGATCTGGCATAAAGCACAAGAAGACTTAGTGTGGGTGCTGGGTTAACATGCTTGAAGAAATGCGGAGGAAAAGGTAAAACAGAAGAAGTCTTTAGCATCTTCTCTTGATTGTAGATTATTTTCCACAGTCTGTTATTTGAGTAGTTGTTGGGACTGGTCAGACCTTATAGCAGATATTGGCAAGGATTAAAGAAATGCCACAGACTGGGAAGGAAGGAGCTGAGAGCAGTAACAGCACAAAGATGATTAGTCTATAACCAAGATACAAGAAGCAGAGAAATCTATCTGGCTGTACAGCTCAATTTAAAAAAAAAAATCAGCAGCACTGTCAATGCAGACCTCTCATTTTTTTCTTGTTACTCAGAATTTTCTAAAGTGTTGCAGTTGCTTTTCTTCAGCTTGTTACTTTCAGGTATCACATCTTTAGCAGGTCAGCAGCTTTTCTGTAGTTCACATCTGAGCATGCATTGCTCTTGTAGCTGCCCACAGTAACTGTGAGCAACCTGTTCCCTGCCTCTTCCAAAACTGAGACATGATTTGAAATACAGGATTTTTAAACCCCCCCAAAAAGGACTCATTAGGTGAATGGAAGAACTTCTTGAGGACTGAGAGCAGATCTTGCGTCTTTGCAAAGTTTCCTCTCTTTCCCCAAACATACCTCAACTTGCATCTGCTGTACTTGCCAGGCACCCTGACAAATCCATCTGGAGACTTCAAGTGATCCACAGAATCACCATGGTGGGTTGCATAGCCAAGGGTTGGTAGATATTGCTGTTACTCGTGCCCCTGAAAAGCACAGCTTAACATCACTGGCAGGCCTCCGAAGGGATGACCTCTGATAATAAGCCCAGCTTAATTGGAGCAATATGAGGGGTCTATATCACAAAACATTCAGTGCTGAAAGATAAGCCTGACTAAATGACTAAATGCTCTGCTAAATGCAGCTGTGTGCCTGAATGAAGGTATATAGAAAGCTTGCCCTTTAATGTTTCTGTATGCTTACATGTCACAGGGGTGGAGTTGTCCTGTGATGGATACCAGGAGAGTTTCTGTTGTTTCTGTGTTTCAGAAGTGTAGTAGGTCATTTACAGTAAAGAACATGTAAGAAATTGCAATGCAGGTTTTTGTGGCAGACTGCACAGGGAGCAGTCCAATGGATGGGTGAATGGCCTTGCAAATATGAATCTCATGGTGGGAGTGAATATTCTCATATGATGATAGACAGACCTCACTTAACTTTAATTAGCTAAAAATAAGTTATTTTCACGCAATAAAACAGTATATAAGCTGGTGAAAGATAAAAGAGGAGGATAATGGAACACATTCCTATAAGTCTGTGAAAATATCCAGCTAGTTACGGAGGCTAGGTTTGGGGGGGTTTTTTCCACAATGAGCTGTCTGGATGCCTCCTCCTCTGCATTTTCTTGGTGGAAGCAGACCTTCCAAGGGTAAGAAAACAGATTATATATTTTATTAAAGATTTTAGAAAAATAGATAAATGAATGAATAAATCAATACATTTCTATTTGGCTAAATTATTCTATTTCAGAATAATTATTTTGCTTGAAGTCTCACAATTTCGACCTGATTTTCCAGGCAAGCAAGAGTATATGATCCTGTTGTGTCTCAGTCCTGCTTCCACTTACTTCTGAAATTGTTCCCCAACTCTCAGGATTAGATCTCAGAGATGAAAGTCCTATTTTGTGAAAACTCATTCAGGAGGAAAACTGGAGTTCTTGCTTCTTTGAAGGAAAATCCACAGCATCATGTTAACAGCAGATTGCCCCACTGGCCTCTTCTCTAAAGAAATCCAGAGCTTAGGAGAAGTGCTGAGGCTGGCTTTCTAAAGAAGGAAAAAGGTAAGACTCTGTTGGCATAGAGAATAGGGGTTTAAGTCATATGCAGAATTAGGAGTATTCTGGTAGTGGAGAGATACTGAATCCTGGTTTTTGAAAGATCTACTCATCATGGAATTAGTTGTGTCCTCCCTTTTCCTTTCAGTCTAGTTGGTGAAACCAGTTCTCAATTTGAGATAAAATTATATTTCTTTGTCTTTCCTTTTTTTTTTAATTAATTTTTTTTCTATTAAATGTTGTTATCCCTACCTTACTGTGGAGTCTGTGGAGATTAATTGAGCTCTATATTCCAGAAAAATTGCTTAAATCCCGTGGCATGATTTCCATGTCCAGTGTTTGTGCACCACACTGTGGTAGTGCTCTACAAACAATGCAACAATAAGCATATGAAGGAGTCTTGGTAGAAAATGATTCATTTATAAGCATGACAATTTTTTTTTTATTATTCAGCTGTCTTATTTCCTAGCTACCAATGACAAGCTCCCCTTCCAATATCCCCTTTTAATTCTCTATGTCAATTTTCAGCTTGGAGTTCTCTGACACTAACTCCAAGGTCTTTGCTTAGCTTTTTTTAAGAGGACAGAGGGATGCTTTGGTGTATGTCATTCCTCTCTTGAGTGCCTGGAAGCAGGGGAAGTGAGAAGATTGATGGCAAGTGAGTGTAAGGTGGTGGCAGGTTCTGTTTTCTCTCACCTGTATTGCTCTATGAGCTGCTCCTGTAACTCTGTACATGCTATTTGGCTGCTGAGCACTGGCCCAAGGTAGGACCTGGTCTGCCAGAGGCTTGCAGTGACAGCTTGATGAGATGTTCAGTCATTATATGCAGAGAGAAGAAGGGAAGGAGATTTAAAAAAAAAACAAACAAACCAAAAGCAGAGTTGACTGCACCTGTCTACAAAACAAGACCACAGGAATTGCCATGCCCTATTAGACCACTGGTCCATTAAATCTTGTGTCCTAACTCAGATTCTGGCCATCACCAGATGCTTCAAACGGTGAAACAAGGCACTCACTGTGCAGTAGTCAGCCATAGTAGCAAGAGCTGTGTCTATTAATAACCACTTGCTTATATTTTTTTTAAATTTCTGCTCTTTCTGGCCTTGGAAGCTTAACTCGTTGAATGAATTGCAGCACATTCCTTTCTCCTAACCTTTCCTTCGCTTCAAAAAAAAAAAAGGTTTCTTTCTCCTACTGAACTTTCCCAGTCATCTTTGCTAGGCAGTTGAACGATTCACTCCCAGGGAGAAATATGTGTTCTCTTAGTAGTAGTTTATTTCTATAGGGTTTGAACACTGAGGGAATTCGTCTGCAGTTATATCTGCTCTTTGGCTGTGTGTAGCAACTTCTCAGGCAGGTCATGTACTTCATTCGACTGCTATCTGCTGTTTCTGTGTACATTTTCCTGCATTTTGCATTATCATTTGTTAAATACATTCCAACCTGCAATTTATCTTAGTCAGCAGATTTAGGACCTTTGTGTCTCTCTGCACACCCAGGGAATTCAGAAATAAATCACTGCTCCTAGGGGTTGTTTTTTAATGCAACAAATGTTTTAAAGAAAATCAAGAAGGGCTTGGTCAATATATCTGACTCTCCTGTGTAATAAAACATTTTCCAAATGCGTTCCTAAGTGGCAGGAGAATTCTGCGCTTACTATTTTTAATTTTTAATATGCTTTTTTCTCACTGAATTCAAGTTTTGCTGGTTAAGTTTCATGTGTTGAAGGTAATGCAGGCAGTAGTTAAAATTATTTTTCTACCTCATATATTGATTTTTGTGGGCAGGTTTTATAAAAAAACTTCTTTCTGAAACATTTTGCAAGTTAGATGATGCAGAATAAGCTAAGAAAACAAGAAACTACGTACAGTTCACATTTGTTAGGCAGGGTTTCTTAGACATTCAAAACTGGAACCTGTTTTTAATAAGATTTCTCCCAAACTACATTGATGTTCTGAGGTGAAAACTGCATTAATAAAAGACAAACATGTATTTTCCTTAAAACCTGTTGAAAATAGGGTGCTTTGAAGTGAAGGAAATTATTCGCATAAACATCTAGGTCTCCCTTCCGAACCATTTAAACAAGTGAAAACCTTTATGCATCTGAGTCTGACCTTATGCACATGTGGAGGTGGAGATCCTGCTTCCAGTGAGGTAATTTATTCTTGCCAGGCATGTCTGCCTACCCAACCACTTACCTAACTATTAGGTGCTGGTTTAAATGGGCTCATGCTCAAGGCAAACACTTGCCTTTGCAAATTTCTGGATCAAAACCAGAGCACTTGTCACTGGCACGGTTGTATCATCACCTTTGGCCTTGACGTACCTCTTGGGTGCTGTGTGGGCAGGTGGTGGAGCTCCTTTTGCCACCACGTATGGCACGTTCTGGACTCTTGACTGTAAATGCTTTGGAGTGAAGGCTGCTTGCCTATTAATTTGTATATTGTTCTCAGCAGGACGATTCCCCCACAGTGATGGGAGCTACTGAGCGCTCAGGTAATAATAACTACAGAGTAAAAAATTGTGGTGAGACCTGAGTAAAACTGATTCAAATGGGAGGCAACTTAGTTCAAAAACAAAAGCAGTGTTTTTTAATAGAGCTGTAGCTATAATGCTTAATTGTTGAAATCAAGTCACTGTCAAGGGCTAAGAAAGTCTGGGAGCTCACAGGGACCCCTCTTGATAAAAAAGTAACATTCACGGGTATTTTTTGTTGTTGTTGTTGTTGTTAAAATAGTCAATGGGTTTAATAAATTATAAATAATTGCTGAAATGAAAAATGATTGAATAATCACTCAAGGGACAGTTTTCATATTAGCAAACTGATCTGGTGTACATTCAGAAGAATTCTCCGCCATGTTATTTAGCAGCAGG
>NW_010395854.1:81426-82107 GCF_000710305.1 Buceros rhinoceros silvestris
TTCTCACAGTAAGGTGCACTTAATGCTTTTCTTAATTTGGAGACAATTAAGACTGGAATGTGGAGGGACTGTTGCGGTGAAGTGACTCATGCCATGCTTATTGGGGAACAATAAGATTACTTTGATTTCTGAAGCAAAGCTAAATCTCCAGACTACTTATTTTTAAATAACTGCAGACTATTTACGAATTGGGATAATCGGATTCTAGAGATTTTTCTCTATTACTGAACCAACAAAAAGCTGACACATCTATGTGCCATGTCTCAACAAAATGAAGAATAAGCCAACAGCCTAGAGAAAACGACTTAAGTTTGCAAGTACAATTGATGTTTGAATGCGTGTGTTAATATTCTCAGTGTGGGTTTTTTGACGTGACTCCAGGAGTGGTAGATGAAGTTATTTTCAGCTGAGGCACTGGGCAGATTTTTGCAGCCTGTGCTTTCTTATCATTTCATCAAAAGTACAGACAAATTCTGAAAGAAGGAAGATACTATCCTACTGATGTGCCTACCCTTACCTATTTGCTGTGTTGCAAGACTGCTATGTGTTGCAAATTAAAGTTTAAACCATGTGGCATGCCTCTGCCTCCACCTGGATTGTGGCTTTCCTAACTCGTCTTCTTTTGGGGAGATAAATTTGTCCTTCACTGACCTTCAAGTGTAGTAAGAGACTATAGGGCAA
>NW_010395854.1:82215-84618 GCF_000710305.1 Buceros rhinoceros silvestris
CAGTTCTGGTCAGAGGAATAGTTTTATAGATAATGTGAGGGCAGAGTCTATGAACTGTATGGGGTGAGAGGGAAAACATGAAAAAAGGAGTATGACCTTGCTGTAGTTACAGCAAGAAAAGAAGATGAACTTGTCCTGGAGGCAGGGAGAAGAGCAAGGAAAGTGAGACTAGGAATTTTAGTCATTTTGAAGGAAAGAAGAGGCTTAGCAGTAGGAATAATGACAAATGACCAGATATACAACCCAGAGACAGAGGTAAGGAAGGTGGAGGGATAATTATGTAAAAGTAAACCACAAAGCAGTGTGTCCCTCTGAGGCAGTAGTTTTGTGACATTTGCGAAGAAGTACAAGAATTTTCAGAAGATAGTATTGTCTATTTACAATCAAACTTTCAAGAGAACCTAAAGCATTTTATGGCATCGGTGAAGTAGACAATGGCACACTGTTTGAATTCTCAAAAAATCCAGACATCATTTTTGCAGAAGTAATGGCTGGACACTGAACTCTTTTTGAAAGCGTGTTCTGCTGTAATCACAAATATTTAAAAATCAGCTCTTTGAGAAAAAAAAAATCTCCATTTGTCCTGAGATTTCTGTCTTTTTTTTTTTTTTCTTTAGGTTTATTAAAATAAAAGAATCTAAGAAAATATCATCAATTTCTTCTAGTCACTTCTGATGAGATTACTATCAATAGGGACTAATACTACATACCCAAATCCACATACTACCAGCAATGGGATGTCTGGTGAAAAATCAATGCAGTGTGATCTCACAGAAGACACCTGAACTGATGAACTCTGAACACCTCAGCTGGATTTAGTAGAATTGGTAATGCTCTGAAATCACAGGAGAGTTATTCAGTTCTCTTAAAGACCACATCAGCAAAAGAGCTTAATGGAAAAAAGTTATGAATTGCAGAAGCATTGGGATAACTTTGCTTAATAAGATTCCTTTTTATTTGTCTTACTGCGCTAATCATTATGATCCTAAATGTAGAGAAACTTAGGAAAAGCAACTTATCCAATTTCCCAGGGGAAAAAAAAAAAAAGCACAAGAAAAATACTGAAATTCAAAAACTGAAAATGTGGGGAGCTCATGACTCTGGATCCAGCTGTGAGCCATTACTCACATGAGTAGTCACACTGATTGCAGTGGATCTATTTGAGGAAGCTGGAGCTTATGCCTGAGAGCAGAGCCAGCAAACAGCTTAGGAAGCATAAGCACCAGTTTAGGGAGGCAGGCTGTAGCAGAGAAAGGCTGTTCTGCCTCGGTTGGAGGATGTGTAGGTCAGCATGGATGTAGTCTTACAGTCTCGCTTTCTGATGGCACTAACATGCACAAGGTATGAGGCAGCTATTGTTTTATTACCCTGAAGATTCTGTTCTGCACTGCCTCCCTGGACCAGTGGCAACAGAAGCAGTAAGCAAGGGATTGAGAAAGGGTTATTTGGATCATGAGTAAAGAAGAGCAACTGAGCAGAAGGAAGTGCAACAGAAGACAAAGGTGAAATTCCCAAGCGGGGCTTTCTTTTCTCCTCACTTATTTGGTTATTCCACCAATGAGCCTCTATCCCTTTCCAACTCTACATCCTTTTCTCCAAGCAGAGACCCAGCTTTACCTTTTCTCCCCACCTGCTGTGGACCTCAAATCCCTCTCATTTGCCAAATAACACTACAATTCATTCATTCACCTATAGTCCTTTCTGCTACACAATAGCCTTGAAATTTTACTACATCCCCGTTAGTAAAACATCCTGACCCTTCAGCAATTCCCATCACCACACCATGCACACCTGCCAACAGGTGACTCCCTCCAATCTGTCCTGTTTCTTATGCTGCTGAATTGAATTTGCTTGAAGAATCTTTGGAAGGACAAAACTGAATTTGTATCTGAGAAGCCTCGAGTCTTCTCATTTTTAAAAGAAGGTGGGGAGGAGTCAAATTCAAAATCCAGCATGTAGTGATTTATATGTGAAATGAGTTTTACAGAAATATCTTAAATAGGGTATGGCATAAAACCTGAAGACGGCAGCTAATAGCTCAAAGCCAAAAGAATAAAGCATGACCTGTTAAATTCCCTTGCAAAAAAACCCTACTTACCTCTTCCAGTTAGAGAGGTGTCTCATAAGGGGGCCAAAATACAATCTGGAACTTACTCCTTAAACTATTTTTCCGGTGGCAGAAATTTACAGTCAGTTCACAGAGAAGCAGTGTGGCAGATAAAAAGAACTTAAAATGCCCTTTATTGTTGCTATAATTTCCTCCTTTAATTTAGGACTGGGGGGTCTCCGTTTTTTACTAAATACACAGAATGTGGTGGGCAGGCATATGCATCTCAACTTTCACAGGACTGCGGAAAACTGGAAGGATAACTGGCTTAACCTGTTTCTCTGTGACTTTCCTTA
>NW_010395854.1:84687-87043 GCF_000710305.1 Buceros rhinoceros silvestris
CTCTTGTCCTTGTGATCTCTCCCCCCCCCCCCCCCCCCCTTGATATTCTTAATATTCCTTAAACAGTAATTTGTTTCCAATATAGGATTCAACTGAAAAGATCTAAGTAATATACAAACAAACATAGTTGGAAGTTTTGGGCAGCCTCAGAGTGTCCCTGGGAAACCAATGCCTCATTCTAGGAAAATATGTTTTTTCAATACAATATTTAGAAAAATCCTTATGTTTATGGTAAAATAAATATAGATTGGAGCAGGTGTTTCTGTACTTTCATGGATTAGAGACTAAGATCATAATAATCACCTAGTTCAAATTTCATTTCTTTTGTCTTAAAATGCTCAAAGTATATCTGCAGGGAATCCAGGGAGTTATCCAATTCAGTTAATACTTAATATAAAAAGATAGCAGTCACTTGACATAATTTCTGTGATTTTTATAAACCCAGATTATTGCTGTTTTTATTTCTCTGTCTATAAAGCTAAAGATTCAGTTCTGTTGTTTAAGGCATTCAAAACACTTCAGGTCAATGCTCTGTCCCAGCTGCACAAATATTCTATCCTTTTGAGTGAGTGGCTAGAGTCACTATGATATGTGCGTCGTAAATTCACATTTATTTTTGTAAAAGCAAGGTGCCTGGACAGCTCCTCAAAGAAAACATTGCTTAGTTCATTGGAGGTCTTTGTTATTATGACTAAAACTACTCAATCAAGACCTATTGCTTCACAATATTGAATCCTGATAAGGATTTAGCTCTGGTCAGCTGTGTTGCAACCGGTAAAAAAATGGTTTCCTCCCCTGTCTCACCTTGTGACACAAAAGAGGGCAGATCATGGCACACATACTGTCCCCTTCCTATTTTTTCCTTAATACCAGGCTAAAGGGCAACATCCCTCTGGCTTCCACCCTCCCTTTTTCTGATCCAGATACTAGGTAATTATTTAATACAAATTGAACTACTTCTAGCATTGAAAGAGGCTTTTAATCACTCCTGAATACCCGTCACTCATTGCTAGAACACCTTCCTTAGAAAATAGAATTTATAGGTTCAAATAACCTTAAATTACACTTTCCCTATTTCTGTCCACAAACTTTAAAATGTCTGCAGACCTACCAGATTGTGAATCTGTTGAGGCCAGCAATCCCAGAATGTGTCAGATTTAATCTGTGTGGTATTCAGCACATCCAAAGCATGATGAACTCAGAGCACAGTTTCTCTAAGTTGATCCTGAATCTACAGTGGCATTTGTCTTACATTTTGGGGCATCCAGACTTCCTGCTCAGATGGTCAAAATCCTCAGGTTCTGCTGGCTGGAGAGATTATATTTCTGAAGAAAATCTGGGTATTTTGGTTCAAAGGGTAAGGTATTCCGGGCATGCCAAAAGCCCGACCGCATATGCAAGGGGCTAAGTTTACAGAAGATTGTGAAAGCCTGCATGGTGGCGGTTAGCCACGTAGTCATTTAATAGAGGGTAGTCATTACCACAGCCTTTACCAAACAGCAGACCGGGACATCTAAATCCCAAGAAGGTGGAGAGCTTTTCATCCAAAACGAAGTGAGCTCACATTTTCCTTCTTTATACAGACTTTGGTACTCGTCAAATGCTTTTGGAAATTGTGCTCTGCCTTTTTTCTTTTGGTAGGAAAGGTCTTTCAGAGCAGCTCACCAAATGCCTTGTGCAGCTCTGCTCTGAGGTTCAGTCTATAAACCTCACGCAGAAATGACTTTTCTTAATGGATGCCCACACATCAGTGAGAGCTCAGGTGTTCCAATTATGGAGATAATGAAAGTATTGTAGACAAATTTAGCTAGATTATTTTATCTAAACTAGATAAAATATTTCAGACAACGTAGTGTGTTAGGATTCTGGAGTGCAGCACCATTAAATTTTGCACTATGAGTTGATCACCATTAGAGAACTCAATGAAAACAGCGATATCTATTGGTTGAACTGGATACCCTCAGAAAAGTCAAGCAGTCATGTACATCATGCATGTGTGTGTGCTTCTATGTGTGTACCTTGATTTCCACATACCAAATGGGGCTTTTTCCGTCTAAGCAGATTTGTGCTGAAGTCAAACATAAACACCACCATGTACTCTCATTAGTCTTTTTAGATTGATATGTTTTTTTCTCTCATTAACATTTGTCTAAACACATACCATTAGAAGTTCTAAAAAGTTCCAATTTTATTTTTCAAGAACAAAATAGAAATTATTTCTGCAATTTTATGCACTGAGATATAGTATCTTTATGCAGAAATACTTTTTTCATTGATACTTTCCTGGTTTTCATTACTTTAATCATTGTTGCACTCTAGAAACCATTTTTCCACCCTATTCTGCAACACACGAGCT
>NW_010395854.1:87132-112152 GCF_000710305.1 Buceros rhinoceros silvestris
CTGAACCCAAGTATGGGCCATTTTACCACCACTGCTGCTCACTGAACTTGCTTTGGTTAAAGAAGGTAAAAATTCTAATTTCCATTCTGCTTTCCGTGATTGCTTTTTCACATTGCTGAGGAGGTGTCATACTTGTGAATTCATTAAATGTTTTAAATATTATTGTAGATGCTTCCTAAGTGTTGTTAAGGTTAGGGCTGAAATGACACAAATCATAAAGTTTTCAGTAAAAGTAAGAAGTGTTTATCTCCTGCTGCTTTAGTTCAAATGAATTAAAGATGACATGCCTATCTCAAATCAGCAAGAGAATACAGCCTAAAATGATGTGTTTTGAAACAAAACGCTTAAATAACAGTTTGTCATTTTGGCCCCAGCTTTGCACATTTATGCATATATGTAATATTCAGCATATGCATATCAAGTAACTTCAGGTATGTATGCATGTATGTGTATACATAAATATGCATGTACATATAAGCATATATAAATAGAAGTACATCTTTGAAAAATAGTGTTAGGTTTCCTTTAGAACAGTAAATAATCTATTTCAGATAGTTGGCTGTTGATATGTTTAAGAACAATGCTCTTCCATTTAGATTTTAAGAACGATCATAAGAAACCAGCATTTCCCAAGATTATAAAATAGCATTTATTTTTAAATATTTATGTGGTTAATAAACTTTCTTTTTATGGATTAAACATATATGACACGGTTTTTTCCTACAGCTTTAGGTTCCCTAGTCTTATTTAAAATAATTAATGTGATATTGGACATCATGCGCTAAAATCTGTTATTTAAAATACAATACATGATATACCCTTGATATATTTTCCTGATGAGAGAAAAAATTACCAGAATAAAAATTGTAAATCACACATGAACTACCTTGAGAATGAAATTTCTTTCTATTGTATAATAACATTTATAAAGGTAGTGGTCCCACCGAAGATTTCATATTCCTAGCTCTAAAATACAGCTGCTTACATGAACTTGACAACACAAAAATGTTGGAAGGGGAGTGTGTTGGGTTTGCGTTTGGTGCAGTTTTGGTAGTGGGGGATGGGACTGGTGGTGTGGCCTCTGTAAGAAGATTCTTGAAAAGCTCCCCCACTCCCCCAACCCCACTCCAATTTGGCCCTACATCCGGCCAAGGATGAGTCAATCAGCATATCTGCGAATAAACATATTTAAGAGGGGAAAAGAGTTAGGCATCAGCCTTTATTTTGGGAGCTCTCTTTTATTTTGGAGAAGGAAGGAGAGAGGGAAAGACAACCATGCAGTCATCCAGGGTGATGAGGAAGAGGCTGGGGAGACCTGCTAGAGCAGCCATTTCCCTTTGGCCTGTGGCGAGATGGCAGGGTGAGTCCTCGCAGTCCTCAAAGATCACTAGTGGAAAACAAGTCGATTTGAAAGAGTCACTGAAAAGACTGCACGAGAGCAGAGTTGTGGAGAGGCCCATGCTGGAGCAGGCAGTTGATCTTGAAAAAGGCCGTGACTCTGAGGAAGATTTGTGCTGGGGATATTCGTCACTGGGACAACCTCTGCCTTGCCGCAAGGCAGAACTGTGAGGAGTGTTTCCTTTGAAGAAGAGTGAGCAGCAGAAGCAGCATGTAGCGGACTAGGATTGACTGCAATGCCCCCGATCCTCTGTCTGCCCTGTGCCAAGAAGCGGGGAGGAGGTAGCAAAACTGGGTCCAGAAGGAAGGAGGGGTGGGGAGAAAGATGTATTTAAGATCCTGTTGTTTCTCTTACTGTCCTACTCTGATTCAGCTGGTGATTTTGTTGAGGTTTTGTTGTTTAAATTAAATTGATTTTGTTTCCCCAAGTCAGGTTTGTCTTTTGCCTGTGACCATAACTGGTGAGTGAGCCCTCCCTGTCCCTTGTCTCGACCCTCAAGCTGTTTGCTGCATTTTCTCCTACGGGAATAAGCTGCGTGGTGCTTTGTCACCAGCTGGGTCTAAACCATGACAGGGAGTGAATTCACTCCTTTGTAACGGTAAAGTTAATGAGCTATGACAACCATTTCTGTGGCATATGTATTGACTGAGGAAAAAAGACATGCTGTGGATGGTAAGCCATTGGACTGACGGGGTATCTGAGTTTATTTATTCTGGCCATTGTCCCAGAAATTTATGGTTACGCCAGAAGACACTCAAATACAAGGTGTTTGGATACAAGCCCATTTTAAGATGCAGAACTTGATGATGTCCTAGAAATTGGTGAGGAGAAAGTTTTGACCTGTTGCCAAAAGTGTGCCACCTCTTGCAGTGTGAATGGGCTGTGTCTGGCTGAATCTACCTCTCTCTATCCCATAATGCCATGGGGCTGACTGACAGAGCAGGCAAGACTCTTCCTAGAGTGGCACAACACTTACACGTGTGTACATTAATGCTGCAGTCTGGGTCGGGATTGTGCTTTTGAATCAAATCCCCCAGTTATTTTCACTTACTCACTTATGTGATGAGCTTCATTTTGTACCATGAAGCAGCCTCAGGACACAGAAATTGGATTCCCCTGACACAATATGCCCTCCAGCATGCTATCAAGAACACAGTCCATAGGGCTATGCTAGTTACCTCAAAGTAAACCCCATATAAATGCTTGTAGTGTGAACTCTATATCTTTGCCACCAACTGGGGGACTTGATAAATCTCCTACTGAGTTGCTCCACACAGACATGGTGTGTAGTGTTGTCGGAGAAGGATAAGAAGAGAATTAGCAGTATGGTCTTTCTGACTGCGTGGTATGTGGGAAATAGGGGATACAGGATGACCAAGTCCACTCTTAGACTAGTGCAAAGCAGGATAGAAATGCCCTATTAGACTAAGAGCAACTAGTTTTTCCAATTCTTTGTCATTTTCCTTTTTTCGTTCCCTTGTATTTCAATGGTGTTTATGTGAGAGCGAGTACAAGAGCACTTGTAAAATGCCTGCAGTGATAGAGATTTGATCTCATCTGGGATCAAGGCACCACTCTTATACAGATAAGGCAATAATGACGTTAATAACATCAGAGAACTTGTAACAAGGCACTGCAAATTTGTAACCAAAATATCTAATCCTAGACATTTTCTCAATTGTAGGTTAGTTTTTTACCACAGTAACGTTAAACCACTGTGTTTCTCAAATGTCCTTCAGTTTCAGGGCTCTCTTCGTGTAAAAGATAATTAAAATTGTTACCATTCTACATAGTTTAAAAGCTCAAATTCCTCTCAATTTTCTTGTTAAAATTACCTTTGAGACAACACTTTCACCCTCACACCCAAGAAATGATGGTATAGCAAGAGATATTTCTTAAATGGAATGAAGTCTGTGGTGTTTAAGGATGTTGAGTTTGAGGTGCTATTTTATTTTTTCTTTAGTAAGTATTTGGAGTCCCTCTTTCTGGTTCTTTGTTAGACATTATGCTACACCTGTGGACTCGGACAAGTTGAGAGCTATGGGAATAATTCTGATCTGAAACAGCCTTTCGGCAAACACAAAAATGAGCATAGACCAATTTCAGACATTCTCATCTAGAATTATCAAAACGAACAGCTTTGAAACTGGAAATGTGTTTACCCTGGCCCTTCAGCCTGGCAGAGCAACCCAGACCCATGGAATGGAAACTACGCATTTGAAACATCACAGGCACTGTAAAGGTTTGGAGACCAAATATGGAAAAGGCTGTGAGCATTCTGGCTAGGAAGGGAGGAAAGAGCTAAATGGATTCCCAAGGTAATGTGAGACCCTTCAGTTGTACAGGGTGAGTCACAAAGCTCATCATTTTTCAGTGCAAACAACAAATGTAACTTCAGGAGTCTTTAATTCCATGACTGCTAAAGTAACACTAATTGTTTTTTAGTGACATTGCAAACATTGTAATGGGAATTGTACCATTTTTCTTCTGTACTACCAATAAAATAAAAGGTAGGAAAATACTATTTTTTAACTCTACAGTTATCAGTCTTGGAACTTTTTATCAAAATATATATCCTATGCTGTTTTCTACAACTTACATGATTAAAATACAGAATACAATTAAATTACAAAGTTTACAAAAATATCACAGAGGGAAAAATATTTTAATGAGCCCAAACATTGTTGATTAAATAGTTCTATTAGGTCCTCTATTAGGTCTGCTTTATTGGTAATAGTCTGAAATGGGTCATATTAAGAAATTGTGTGCATTGTAAAAGAGGTTTTATTGTAGCATGGTTGTCAGAGTTGAACACTATTTTACACACATAACGGGCCAGAACTGACTGAAAACAGTTTATCTTAATAGTATCTAAGGACTAGCTAAGTGTTTAAACATATTGTTGCTGTATTCAGTGTCTTTACAGGAATCCGAAGAACCTGCTAATAAACACATGACAATTTTGTTTTCCGACATCAGCTATTAATGTGAGTCTGTGAGCCAAGATCACAGGTGGCATAGTCAACTTTAACTCCACTGATTTTTATTGTGCTGTCCTTATTTAATCCATCAATTACTTCAAAATTAAATATTATTTCAGAATTAAATCTATAATTTCATCTTTTCCTTTGTAATCCTGAACTGTTCTAGCCAGTGCTATCTAACTTGTTTGTAGTTACAGTTTGGATTGTTTTCAAGGCACAACTGTGAGCTGGTTATACTTCTATCCAAATATATTTAGGCACAGTGGAAAATTACAGGCCTTCCCAAAGTTGTGTATATCTTAGCAGGATATGTTACACAATGCACAGTGTAGAAAAGCAGATGGTGTTGAGGATCCAGCAGACACACAGTAGGCATTCCTGCATTTTCCTTTGGACTGGCTCTAGACTGATCCCATGCACTGGACACCCAGTCATGGCTGAAGTGTGTAAGGGGAGCTCACAAAGTGCATGCTTCGGTTTAGCCTGATCCAAAAGCGTGGTGAACAGGAACAACCAAAATTTAATTGCTGGTCTGAACTGAAGTGCTAATGTAGAAACATTCTGTGAAATATATTTCAAGTCATTCAGAGTCTGGATAGCAGTTTAGGTAAACTCTTATTTCAGCTGTAAAGATTTTAAGTCAGAATTACACTTCTATATATTTGAGACATAACACATGACACAAGTCTGGAATTCCTTCCAAAATACTCTCATTATCTTCCTTATTTATTGTTTTACAATGTCCAGGCATCTCAGCTTAGAGAAGGAAAGATACACCGATTTGAGGGGTTTTATTTAATATTACCAAAAAAAAAAAAAAATAGACCAAGGTATGAAAGCAATTTGCTTTAAAAATCCAGGGAAAGAAACCAAAGCAATGATATTTCCAAAGACAAAGTAAACACCATAAAAGTTACCAAATTATAAGGGAAAGTAAAAGTTTTGCGGGGCTTCTTCACCTTCACCTTCTTCACCAAGAACTTTACAGAAGAGACAAAGTGGTAGAGTAAAGGAATCTTGTAAGTATTTCTGGTTATATTTAAACTGCAGTAAAGATGTTGAGATGAAATATGAGTTTGCAAGAAAATCTAGGTCACTTAACTAGACCTTGTCCTGTCTTTGAACGGGTTGCAGTCTTAATAAACAAGTCTTCATACATCTCTTTAGTCTGATAGTTTCCAAACCTCAGGAAGGCTTTACATTTTGGCAGCCAATGAGCTCTTCAACAACATATTGTCTCATGCCTGTTCATTGGAAAAGTTACGAGTGCTTTGGTGTTTTAACGAACGTATACCTAGCTGATGCAGCAAAGAGCAGAATTTTTAACATGAACAAATGATGTCAAGTCTTTGACCCCATGGCGCTTTTAAGTGAATACTGCCATAGTATCTGACAAACTTACGTTGGCAGCACAAATCTTCCTTCGTGCATGTTCTAGCAAGACAGCACAACCCTTGTCCTTAGCAATCAAGGTATGTGCCCCATTTGAGCACACACTGTCTAATGAAACCTACTATTTCCAATACCTGTCACACTTTTAGAACATTTTTTTGACTCTTTGAATAAACTTTAGGCAGTGTTGGTAGAAGAAAGCAAGCAAAGGCAGTTCTTCAATTACAGCAAAGTGTTCATGCATACCCTGAGCAAAACCACTCAGCTGTATAGAGATAGTAGAATCACAACTCTCACAACTTCCAAGTGAAAATTATTAATATGCAGCTGTTTAAAGAGTAATTTTGGGGTTTGTTAATGTTACCTTGTAAATACTAGTCTGTATTTACTGGCGATCTGGGAAAGAAATGGGAAAAATCTAAACTACAAGTCGGCAGTCTGGTAGAGCAACAGAAGAAGACAAAATAGAAGACAAAGGACAAGCTAAGCCGTTTGAAGACTGATTGAAACCTGCTCAAATCACAACAAACTCTGATAACACAGTTTCTTTGCCAATTATCCACCGTATATGGGAGAGTTCCCATGAAAATCTTCAAATGTTATTTCTTCGACGACCAGTAGGACACGACATAGTATGCAAAATGGATCTTCTTAAGCTCAAGCCATATGTGTAATAGCTATGCAAAATTATTAATTAGTTTTTGAATATGTATGATTATTTGGGGGGAAATCATGAATATGTATGTAACTGGGTGATATAAGCTTCGGTTGGGGCAGCATATGGGGTGCATGATTTGAGGAAGAGATCTCCTTGCACCCGGCACTGATAAGATAAAAAAAATGCTGCTTCTTAATGCTACATTGCTATTAAGGAGTTTTTCTTCCGAATTTTTGGTAACAGGTTAGTCTATCACTAGGCACCTCCTCAAATCCTTTTCATCATTGTATTTTGTGAAAGTACAGTCCCATCAATAGTTACCTAATTTTTCTGGGTCACTGCTATGCACGTCAGTGCTGGCTGATTCTTTAAATTCTTTACTGCTTCCTGTATATTGGAATTATGTTTATTTCATGTCATCATCATAGATTACATTCTATTTTAATATATAGTGTATTTTTAGGTATGTCTTTGTGTGTATATATCCTATGCTATTATATATCTACATCCATATATATACATGCATAAAAGTATACATACATATACATGTCACTGTGCAGGTGTGCGTGTGTACAGAATGAATGAACTTCAACTGAATATTTTATGGGCTGGTGGTTATGCTTTCTGATATGGGAGGTACATAACACATTTGTCAAGGTACTGTGGAATTATTTCTTTGTGGTTTCCATGAAATGCTGTCCTGTATTGAACTTTGCAGGTGTAGTCTTACAAGCCAAACATGCTGAAAATCAGTCTGTAAATAAGATATGGCTTTCCCTTACTGTATTAATTTTTTTCCTTGCTGAGTAGTCATCTTTTTTTCCCTTTTTTTCTTTCTTTTTTTATTTTCTTTCTTCTTTTTTGGGGTGATGTTTTGGTCTTCCTGTCACTGATTCACAATATACCAACTTATAAAAGAATTTAAATTTAAAGTAAATTTTTAAGTTTTTTTTCATAAAGAGATAGGTGAGAGCCTGGCTGTATTCTCTGAGGGCTTTCTGCCCTTTATAATCTTGTTTTTCTGAAGCGTCATCAGTCACAGATGAGGTAAATTTTGTACTGTGTAATGCCAGGCTCACAGCCTCCTGTTGAGGATTTGTGCTGCTAGTGACTATACGAAGAACTTTTCTGCACTGGGTCTTCCTAACTGCAAATTGTTCATTTTGTTTATTTGCTACTTGAATTTTGTTGCTTTACAAGTTTGTTTCCTGGGAGTGCCGCACTGGTTTATATTTCTTTCTCTCTGAGATATGAATTCTGTCACAGCTGAGAGTATATAAACCTCCCCTGTGGTGCATGAGCCATAGAGTGGCCACTCCATCTTTAAACTTAGAGAACCAAAATAAATTCTGAGGCTCTTTGTGCTCCCTTTGGGTTCTTTGCAGAGATACAGCATTTAGAAGAAATCTGCAGACCATGACTGCAAATTACCATAAAACCTGTAATAAGGCAAAATGATCTTAAATACTTTAAGCTTCTCTATGACCAAACTACAGGAGTTCTAGTCCATTATCTTTGTAATTCTACCTGCTAATGGGTTCTGTAACTTGATTTTGGATCAAAACATAGCTTATCAATGTTAGTGAACCTTTATTGATTTCCCCTTAAAAAGCTGATGTTCTGAGCCTTTGGGCTTGAGGAGCGTTGCTAAGAAAGAAGTTTTATGAAAGAGCTATTAGACTCATGCAGCCTAAGATCTGACAACCTGGGAGGTTACCAAGACCATTTGCCAGTATCATTCCACATTCTTTTAAGCATCTCCTTCAACAGCTCCAGTAAGATACGATACCTAGGCTAGTTTTCTTACAAATCTCTGGGGCATTATGGAAAAATATTTATTTTATTACAGGTTAAAGCAGGATAATTCATCTAAGTGTTTCTTAAAAGTTATTTTTACACTATTACATTTCAAGGTTGGCAAATATGCCAGTGACAAACATGAACAGTAGTTCACATAAAAATATCTGCATTTAGGTTTCTTAGACAAGTGACTTAATCAGTTTAAGGAATTATTTTTTTCAAACGTTTATTCAGAAGCCGGAAAAAAAGTTCAAATTCGAAGATGTATTATTCTATGAATTTAATTTAAAACTGCAGCTGACTGCAGTGAAGCATAGGTCCCTGGTTTAAAGAGTGAGAGGCAGACTATACTTTTTCCTGACATTTTTGATTGGATTAACATTCAGTACAAATAAAACTATTCTGTGTCTCTGAACATGAACATCTTTCAAAAGGACCAAAATGCATGCTGTTTAAATATTAGACATGCATGTTAAATGTTCCTTTTGTACATATTCTCTTAGTATATTGGTATTACCCAGGTTTAACTTACTGTATTTCTACCTAAAGAATTTTAAAATTATGACTTTCTGGATTAGTTTTTTTAACAGTGATAGTTTTCTTACATCATTCATTTCAACATTCTGCTTCTCTTTGGGAAGCATTACTCTACTGGAAAGTAGCATTAGGATTTCATGACAACAGCATGTTATCCAAGACAGTTGATTACAACTGTATTTTCTCACAGTTGTTTTAACCTGGTGTGTTTAAATTGGTATCCAAATAAGTTTTAAAAGACTTTGCAGAATGGGTGCGTATCACCACTCTACATACAATTATCTTCCTGGCAGTACAACGTATTAGCTGTAAGGAAACACCATATGGCTGTAGCTCAGATGAGACAGCACCACTGTGTACTAAATGAGTTTCTCTAAAGCTGAAAACCAAAACTTTAATGCATCATGCTAAAATGCACATGTGAAGAATTCGAGAGTGTTATAAACACAGGTGATGGCCTGGCGGGCTTTTCTGGAAACATCACCTGTCCTGTTAAGAAGACACGTGATGAATAGATACTGTCTGTAAACTTTCTTCCTTATTTGGGCTAGGCGATGTTTATATTGTTTATATAGTTGGGTTCTTTAGTAATACAATTAATAATGTGATCAGTTTTGACCCCTAAAGGTCCAGGCAGTAAATTACATTCTCCGGTGCTTTATATAAATCAGTTGACTCTAAATCTGTGGGAAACCTATATATTACAGAGCAGGTTTCTTAAAAGTAGCATTTCCCAATGGGCTGCTATAGCAGTTGACGTATGGCCTCATGCTATGTGTAAAATTTAGCACTGTACAAAACCTGCTGCAACTTTCATGAAACATATTAAGAACTGGCTTAAATGAGAAAGCTCACAAAGAAGTTGGAGTAGGGGCATTTTTCCTGGGGTCGTGGAGAGATTCGGTTTTTACCAGAGTTATTCAAGAAGTTGCTTGTGCCTTGACTTTTGCAAACTGACACCTTTCCACTTTTCACTGAAATATTTTGGAGTTTGATATTTTGCTGAAATATCTGTAATTTGTGAAAACTTTTGGTCAAAAGGCATTTTGTTGAAATGCTTCCACTAGGGAAATAAAGTTTAAAAAAAGAAAGAAAACTGGTTTGACAAAAGTTTTCTTTTTAAAAAGCAAACACCAAAGACACCAGAGGTGACTTTAGCACTTATTTCTTCTGAGTCTAGCTGGTGACACCTTTTTAATGGGATGGGTGTTTAGGTGAGACATTAATTTGTGAAAACTTTTGGTCAAAAGGCATTTTGTTGAAATGCTTCCACTAGGGAAATAAAGTTTAAAAAAAGAAAGAAAACTGGTTTCTTATTTGACAAAAGTTTTCTTTTTAAAAAGCAAACACCAAAGACACCAGAGGTGACTTTAGCACTTATTTCTTCTGAGTCTAGCTGGTGACACCTTTTTAATGGGATGGGTGTTTAGGTGAGACATCCTTGCCTCTGCCAAAAGTAAGATTACCTTGAGGTAATATTGTGAATATGCTATTTCTCTAATCTGCCCTGCGTGTTGATTGACTACTCCTGCCTTTTTCCCCCCTCATTTTTCTATGTATACAGGAATCGGGTTTTTTTATGCCTGTCTCAGCTGTCATTCTCTACCACTAGGGCAACATTTTCCAGTAGACTGGGTTTAGAATTACACCACCAGATAAAAGCAGATCCAGTACCCAGGCTTTCAGCTACCCAGTTCCAACATAACACAGTCAAACAACTCTAATTTATGCGACCAGGTTTACTGGAAAACAGCATAGGAATAATATTGCCCTGTCACATCTTTTACCACAATTATAATTCTTTGCTGATATCACTTGGGAAAATGTAGTGCAGAACTTCATTGCTCCCACCCTCTGCACAGAACTAACGGAAATTCTCATTGCAGAGCAGAGAGAGATGGAGAAAAACCTCAAAGTAGTGACACTGGGTGCTTTACCATTCCTTGATCGAGTATTTTTTGAAAAAAATTATCTAGCATGACATGATTGTGAAAGCAGAAGTATGGCCTGAAGATGTCAAGGATAAGAAGACACTGAAAACTAAGAAATTGAAGACTTGATCTTGACAAGTGTTAAAAGGTTGAGGAAGAACTGCTTCAAATTTTACCAAGATGCTCTGTTTTCTGTTGAACATCCTAATATTGTCAAGAACTTTTTAAAGCCTTCTTGTGCCACTGTAGCTATTAAGAAAACAGACCTTGGTGCTATTCTAAACAGCTCAGTCAGTAACAAGAGTTAGGCAGTATGGAAAGCAAAACAGAACTGTTAGCATAGAAAAAAAACGTATTTAATGCTCTGAATGAATGTGGACTGTCACTTCAAACACTGTGGACTTTTTATGCTAACTTTTAAAAAATGGATGTAGAAAAAAACAAGTTCATTGGGGAGTAAACAAGTGTCACACACAGTAAAGTAGAAGTACAAGATATCCTAAATTTATACAGGGGTTTTTTTTACCTTAGTGCTAAACTGACCTTGGCTTTCATTGCCACAGGATGAATAAACAGAGAGATACTGATGTAGAAGGAAGTATAAAAAGAAACAGGCAGTTCTCTATTTACAGAGCATATTGTTTTCTACTTATACTTTCTACGTTGGCTTCATCCTTTAAGAGAAAAAATTTTCTGCCTTAATTCAAAATACTTGATATGTAGTAAAGAAAAACAGACAGATCATTGATTTGGTCCATGGTATGATTATGTTGTTCTTAGGTATTATTGTACTAATAATTCTAAAGTCTTTGAAATGCCTCATTCAAGCTAGATGGGTTTTATTCAAATTGCACAGAATAATTTTAATAAAGATGTCTTAATCTTCTTTTACTTTCAAAAATAAAATAAAATAATAGTGATTGGATGTAAAACAATTTTCTGTGATCTTTAGGGTGTCTATTCTCCTCTTCTTCTAACTCCATTAATTGGACATCAAAGTTTAAACTGACAGTTTTCTTCCTCATAGATTTGAAATTATGTCCTCAGTCCTGAAGAAATGTTGAAAAAATATCTTTCTTTTCATAAAAGTAGGAGCACTAATTCAGCAGTACTGGCTGTCACAGTAGCTACAAGAAAGAGCAGAACTGTCTCTAATAATTCCCCCACAAACAACAGTGAGAAGCCAGAACATTTTCTATAAGTATATCCTTCTGAGTACATTTCACAGAATCAGAGAATCACAGAATCACAGAATCACAGAATCATCTGGTTGGAAGAGACCTTTAAGATCGAGTCCAACCATTCACCCTGCACTGCCAAGGTTGCTAAACCATGCCCCTCAGCACCACAACTACACATCTCTTAAACACCTCCAGGGGTGGGGACTCCACCACCTCCCTGGACAGCCTGTTTCAATGTTTCACCCTCTCTGTAAAGAAATTTTTCCTAATGTCCAACCTAAATTTTCCCTGATGGAACTTGAGGCTGTTACCGCTTGTCCTGTCGCATACTGCATGGGAGAATAGGCTGACCTCCACCTTGCTGCAACCTCCTTTGAGGTAGCTGTAGGGAGTGGTGAGGTTTCCCTTAAGCCTCCTTTTCTCCAGGCTAAACAATCCCAGTTTCCTCAGCTGCTGCTCACAAGACTTGCCCACTAAACCCTTCGCCAGCTTCAATGCCCTTTTCTGGACATGCTCCAGCACCTCAATGTCCTTCTTGAAGTGAAGGAAGCAAAACTGAACACACTATTCGAGGCACAGTCTCAATAATGCTGAGTACAGGGGGACAATCACTTCACTACTCCTACTGGCCACAGTACTGCTGATACACGCCAGGATGCCTTTGGCTTTCTTGGCCACCTGAGCACACTGCTGGCTCATCTTTAGCTGATTGTCAACCAACATCCCCAGATCCTTTTCCACTGGGCAGCTTTCCAGCTACACTTCCCCAAACCAGTAGCCTTGCATGGGATTGTTGTGACCCAGGTGCAGGACCTGGCACTTGGCCTTGTTGAACCTCATGCAGTTGGCCTCTGCCCATTGATCCAACCTATCCAGATCCTACTATAAGGCCTCCTGACCTTCAAGCAGCTCAACACACCCACCTAACTCGGTGTCAGCTGCAGACTTACTGAGAGTGCACTCGATCCTCTCCTCCAGACTGTTAATAAAGATATTAAAGAGGACAGGCCCCAGTACTGAGCCCTGGGGACCATCACTTACGACCAGCTGCCGGCTGGGTTTTAACTCCATTCACCACCACTTTCTATGCCTGGCCATCCAGCCAAGAATACTGTGGAAAACAGTGTCAAAAGCTTTAGAGACAACAGCCACAGCTCTTCCCTTATCCACCATGCAGGTCATCTGATCAACATTTTTATGTCCTTCAGCTGTGAAATGTTTCATACTCCAAGATGATAGATCAAGTAACCACAGTGAGTAGTAGCTGTACTTTCCCCCCAATTTTGGCATTATTTTGGGTCATTTCAAAAGTTGTTATACAGTGCTTAATTCTAACATTTTGAATTTTCATTCCCAGGTGTGGTTTTTGCTCATCTGGGGTTTTTTTAGGAATTTTTTTTTTACTTATGCAGTTTTCTTGTAATTGACTTCTGGGAAGATAAACATTTATATTGGATATCAAAGGTGATCAGCTCTCTTCAGTGCTAATGGATTAATTGCCACAATAATTTTAAAAAATGATCAGGAGGTCTATAAATTATCCAATCCTTATACAAGGAGAATGAGAAGTGGTATTCATGCTACTAATTTCCTTTGGCTATTAGACTTGTGAAGCTGAGTAAATTTCTTCACTGAGTTCCAAGTGGAAATATCTTCCTGCGTTCATGTGAAGTAACAGTCTTAGCAAGTAACAGCAACCATGCAGTTTTCTGCCTGATATTTGTTCATCCATTAACTGATCAGTGAATGCAATATCTTTTAAATTATGCAATTTTCTTGAGTAGTAAAAATGTATAGAGGTCTCTGATACATTTACAACCCACGTCTCTGATAGATTTGTATACAACTCTGTAATGAACCCTATTATGCGAAATATTGCCTAGTTAAACTGGTGAATTTCCAGCTATCACTGTGAACAAAGTGGAATCATTTAAAGAGACCTTAGATGGGCTAATCAGAGAAACTGAATAAAATAATAAGATAGATTTCCTTAATCTCTTTTCCCTTTCCGATGATGCGTTTCTTCCAATATCTTGAGGTCCTTTCCATATCATTCTTGATGTTCTTTTTTCTTACATTTATTTGTTCCCTTCTCCATTGGTCTCTCTTCTCCTATGGTTCTTTTAGGTTTGCTCCAAAGACAGTCTCCCTATGTTTAGCCATCCTCTTTTCAAGGCACATTTCTCTTTTCACAACACATGCATTAAGAAACAGAAAAGTGTATTTTACTCTTGTTATCTCTGCAGGCAATATTAATTATTTTTTATATTGTTGTTTATTTTTCAAAAACCTCAGATTCTTCTCCATTAAGGTCTCTTCCTTTTAGGATCTCTGGTACTTCAGAAGGATGTGATTATTCAAAAACTACAATACAAATTAAAAATGGATGTGAATACAAGAGATTTCTGTTGAGAACAAAGAAAGTATGGAGTACAGAAATTCAAAGTCTGAGGAGGTAAAGTTTGAGGAGGAAAACGCAAAGGAGTAACTGTGGTCTGTTTAAGAGCTCCCTGATTCATGCTTGTAGCTGCATTTCGAGATATTTCTCTAACAAATCCGCACTTCCCATCTTGTTCTCACCAGCATCTTTAATTTTTTCTGCACTAACATTCCATGAGAGATATATATTTTTTGCTCCTTCACCCATGATGTAGTAAAAAGTAACTAGGAAGTAAAAAAAGCCAAATATTCCAAAAAAGTTTTCTGCCAGGCTTTTTTTTTAAAGTGCAAAATGTTAAACACCTGTTTAACACCTAAACACCTGTCTCAAATAGTACCGCTATCTGTATTGGTTCTTTTTATATTCCTCCTCGTATTCCTCTCTCTTATATAGGTTTCCAGTCTTATTCAAGATGGGAAACACTCCTAAGTGGAAAGCTGTTTTGAACAGCCATATAGGCAACACGATTATAAAGGAGAAAAGAGTAATTCGTAGCAGGTAGGAGTAACATATTGTAATATCACAGTGAAAATAAATTTTGTTCAGGATGTCCACACAGTTTAAAGGACAGTCAAATCTGTTTAATATGACTTTGTAGACAAATCAGTTATAACTACCATTATACTTTACAATGCATTTCAGTATTATTGTTTGCTTTTGGTGGGGGATGGATAAGAGAGGACATGGGGGATTGTAATCATCTGACTGTATAAATGGATATCTGTTCTACTCGTTCACTATAAATACATTTCACTGTTAAGGCCTTTCGATAGCTCAGCAAAACATTTCAGGTCTGAACTCTATCACTCCATTGACTGAACCTTGCAATTTAAAACTAATGTGCTGTTCCACTGTCTAAAGACACTCCTAATGGGCAACTTTAACATTGTTTAGATGCCAGGTAATTTGTTACAACCTGAATTTCCTCTCCTACTGAATGGCTGAAAGTTAAATGTTTGTCTTCATGTTTGCTGGTCTGTTGAGCAGTGATCCATGTGAAAACAGTGAACCTATGCTTCTGCAAATTGGTTAGTCATCTACGAGGCAAAGCAAAGCTGACCTCGTAATGTCAAATCCCATTTAGAGCTAGTGAATAGGTTGGAAAGAAGGTACTTGATATATTTTGAGCAGTATTAAAAAATACACCGTTGTGCAGAAGGATGAAAGCCTCAGTAAATTAATGTGGAGATTCTGGCCTTTCCAAATAATTTATAGTTGAATTCTGTCTTAATAAAGGTTGTGACCTCAGCAAACAGTTTCAGAGAAGGGATACTTCCATATAAGTGTTTGAAGCTGTAGCTTTGCCCTTCTATGTGCCCCATATTCTTTGAGTGGTCTTTTCTAAACCTCATTAGTAGTTGCACTTTCTAACTTCACTCAAAAGCAGTCACTTGCATCAGTTTGCTAAAACACCGGGTTGAAATTGAAATGTCACATTTCACTAAAAGACGCAGGTTTCTTCTCATCTGTTCTTTATTTAAATTCTTCTTATTCATTGACTATAAGCCACAAGAGCACTTAGGCACAGAGAATCATGAAGCTGGGGATGGTGCCCACAGTGGCACAGCTCATGTTATCATTTATGACTAGTATTTCTGTTTCCTGCCAGGTGACTCTGTTGTTCTCACCCAATCAATTCACTTCCCTGAATGTCAGCTATGAAACTTTTAGGGCTTCCAGGCTTTCGTCTTTAACGTCTGCCTCACAAAGCCTGAAGATTGCTGCATAACTTAGTACTAATTTAGTGGATATGTATCCACTAAATTTGTATGGATATGGATCTATCCACTAAATTAGGCATTTTTGTTGTTTTAACATTAGGGTTTCATATTGGGAATTAAATTTTAAGGATTTTTTTTTTCAAACTTAGATAAATAATTGAACTGCAAGTACTTAGGTAATCAAGTTTTCACTTGTAGGTCTTGCACAGGCTCTGAGCAAAAGCAAGAAAGGTCTCCACCCACTGTCCTGCAAGACTGTCACTGCACCTTTTTAGACACAAATCCACTGGCAACACATCAACATCAGAAAATCTTCTGAAAGGCAGCAACAATTGATCAGAATTGTCAGGGACCAGTGAGGAGGACAGTTGCTGGATATAAAATTAGGACAGAACTGTGACGGTTGTGTGCTAGTATCTATGAGTTTTGGCTTAAAGATGATCAGGTACTTCATCTATGCCTAATGCAATTTCATGCAGATTCTCACTAGTTGTGACCTTTTTGTGTTGCTCCAGAATGTTATGCCTGAAATAGCTTGCCCTCTTCATCCCTGTATTTTTATTAGGATTCTCCTGTGCCCAAAATCTACAAAAATCTACAAAATCTAACTATGCACACTGTGAATTGCTGTGTTTTCTGAGGAGTTTAAGAGGAGCCAAAAACCTGGCTCCAATTAGACAGCTTGCTACATTCTCGCTATGGAGAGAAGACAGCATGCGAACTACCCGTATGCATTAATTATAATCTCCTCTCCTACCTTCCATTTTTCAGCTTGCCAAGTTTCTCCCCTAACTGAATTGTCCTACTCTTCCTGAGTGAAAAAGGAGCAGTCATCTAGTGTTTGATTGTGGCTAAGACTAAGGGATTTTCCTCATGAAATTAAAAAGTGATGGGCACAACCCAAAAAATCTGATCCATGGGGCCCTGATCAAGCTGGTGTATGCTTTTTTGATTTTTTGTTTTCTTTTTCACTGGGTCGTTGCAGGTTAAGAATGTCAGTGGGTAGCAATTAGTGTTTTCATGAATTTTAGACCTAGGCCTTAGGAGAAAGCAGGAAGCAATTTGTCTGTGGTGAGTAAGCCTCAAGAGATAATTTCCCTGTTTGAGTTTCAGTTCAGATGAGTGCCATCCTGTTGTTTGTTTTATAAACTGTTTAATAAACTGTAATGTTTATTAACAGTAATCTGTTAAGATTGTCTCCTTTGAGACCTTTCTGTACAGTCAGTGCTCTGCACATCAACTAGGAACCATTTTCTTTTCCTTTTGCTTCTTGCCTTCGCTCCCATTCAGAAACTTTAATCATTTTATCTGAAATTTTATACTGTTCTGCACAGAGAAAGAGCTCTTAAAGCTGTTTAGATACAACCTCTGCCAGCTTCAGCTTCACCTTACAGAAAAATAATGAAGTCTACAATATGTCTATGTGAGCCTCAGAGTCTAAAATTGTATCAGCTCAATTTCCTTGCTAGGAAGTAGGAAAATTAGCTGTGCTATGTCATGTGGTGGATCAGGATGGGAGGTAGTACGGGTGTTCATAACAACTGTGAAAGGTTTATTATGTAACGTTTTGCTCATTTTTAATAAAATTGTCCTTGAAACCCAGCTAGACCAGAAACTAATAGGAAGCTTACAATGATTTTTTCACAGTAAAGCACTCTGAAAGTTCACATGGTGAAAATCACGTACCAGTGTATCTGAACTGAATTTTATTTTAAAATACAGTTTTTAATTAAAGTTTGCGATTCTGAGCCTGCTGCTAGCACCTGATATCTTGCTAAAAGGTCACAGCACTGGTGACATTAATGGTATGAGAACCTGACATAGGAGATTATGAACATTCAAACTGTGTTTCAGTGCTGGTTTATCATTTGGAGTGGCTGCAGCTATTCCTTGCTAAAGATGGGCTTAGTGATGAAAGTGAGGGGCTCGTTCCTTGACTTAGTTGTAGTCACAGGGAAGCCAGGCAGGTTTCTAGGGCGGGTGTGTGAAGGGAAGGGACAAATTGTTGTCTGACGCATCAGCTTCCTCTTTGAGGGAAGGTGGAGCTACAGCAGCCCTCAGCATAGCTGCTGCAGTGGCGTGGTGGGCAGGGTGGGGGTCGTGACTGAAGGGCAGGCACACTCACCTTTGGAGATGATAGGGACAAAAACTCTACTTCGCAGACCAAATCCCATGCCGTCTTCTAAGTTGTCCTTACCAAGAACAGGAAGTGCTTGATGTGGCTCATGCGCCTTATTCTTCATGTGACAAAAGTGACTTTGTATTTAATCCTATTCTGCTTATAGTGTTATTACACTTTGTTTCAGTTTTCCAAAAACATTCAGAGGTCTCACAAATTCTTTTCACCCTTCTCCTATTTCTATTGTAAATAGAGAAGGGTATTACGTCACCGGACTTGGCTCACCTCAGTCAAAATGTTGACAACCATATACTCAAGTGTTAGATTATATGTACTGAGCAGTTGGGTTTTGTTGCTATTTTCTTTTTAAATTGATGTTTGGTCTTAGATGAAACAATGCCTCTTTGTCAAAGCTACTGCTGAGGGTGAGACTCCAAAGAAAGCAATTAGGACTAGCACAGGATATCTAAGACAGTGTATTTCTAAACTTGTGTAATCAATAGGAAAATGAGTTATCAATAGCAAATAAGTATTTCTTAAATGTACTGAGATGTTCAGAATGCTTCAGAAAATAAACAAATAAATAGAAGGGCACCTTTAAAAGGTTTTCATTTACAAATGCGAAGTCTAAGCCTTTGCCTCAGCTATACTGAGGAAACCATTATTCCAAAAATACTACCTGCAACAGCTAAAAATGCTTATATGTGAGAAAATTGGCTTCTTTCTGTTTATTCTTCCTATACAGAAAAGAAATAGAGCTTGTTCTAAACTATTATAGTTTTTCTGAAGTATCTTTTTTTGTAAAAAGACAAACTAAACAAACTTTATCATTTGAAGCCTTGAGAACTGAGACACTTTCAAGTAAGTCTATGGAAATCGGTGGTGAGAAACAGAGGTCTTAGGTCACAGTGATATCCAAAAGGGCTTTTGTCATTGCAGAGAAATGCATGCTCTGGCAGAATAGGTTACGTCAGTGCACTGCCAAAATGAGAGGGAGACAGCTTTAGATGGGCTGAACTGGGGACATGATTCATCTGATACTAATGAGCTTTTTCTTACCTCAAAATAGGTGAGACAGCACAAGATGTCTCAGAGATTAGCTGACTGCACTTAGTAAGTTGCTTTTATGTGTTGGAGATTTTTTATTATGCTGACTGCTGTTAGATTTTTGTGTGGTCAAGGGGGGAGAAGGAAGCGTAAACTTATTCTAGGAAGATCATCGTGCAGAGGTTTGTGTTAAAGGTTCAAGGCCAAGCAACAGATCTAAGAAATAAAATGAGTTTTTTCACCAAAGCTTTTGTGTTGCTCAGCACCCAGGAAACTGACCTGAAGATAATGACTTCTGAGAAAAGTAAAGACTAGCATCTTCTGGTTTCCTCATTAAAATCTTCTTGTTATTTAAAAAGATGCTCACCTAATAAGGCAGGTTGCTATTTTGTATTTCAGCTGTCCTCTGAGCCTGAGCCTCTGAAAAGTTTATACTGGCAACCAGACAGAAAGAGCAAAAAAATGTAGGACCTGATTACCCAAGGAAACAAAGTAAATCCAGGAATTAATTCCAGCCTGCCTTGTACCTCATCCTACATGCAGCCTGAGGAAGCTGTTTTCATCAGTAGCAGGCTACTCTGTACTAGCAAGTGACACATAGGCTAACACATAGATCTTACGCTTATGAAAAAAACTAAAATCCCTGATAAGAGTCTCCATATGTCTTGTCCTTTGAAAAACAATGTTAACAACTGGAAGAGGCTTTGCATGGAAATGAGATTCTCTTCAGGTTTCAAATCTAATCAAAATGGATGCAACTTTCTTCTAAAGAATATGCAAACTACTTGGTCAAGCATCTTTCAGCCTCTAAGTTTATCACCAGCGTGATGTCAATCTGGAAATCCTAACTTTCTTAGGTGATGATAAATGTTATCTGCCAATCTCTTCTGCTGAATAAACTCTGTTTGATCTGCATTAATCACACTTGGCAGAAGCTGTTCAAGCCTGCTAGCAGCAATACTGGTGAACAGCTTGGCATCATTGCTTAATAATGAAGTGGAACAGTACGAATAACAACATGAAGGAGCCTTCTTTTCATTCCCACCCCAAAGTTAATGAAACACACATTAAAGTGAATAGTTTAAAATATTCAATAGATTTGAAACTGACTTTCTGTAATCGTATTTTTACTCTCAAGGGCAAAACCTATCCTATCCCTCTTTTTTTCACTTTTCTGTTATAGTACTACGTGCCAGAAGTACACGGAATTGAGAAATACCAGGTACTTCTGTAATTTTCTTTACTTTTTATAATTTTATTAAATAAGTGTTCAATTTTCTGAATTAGTCTTCACATTTTTTCGCCCAAGGGTGTTTGAGTTGTTATCACTCTCACTCCAACACTGTTGAGCATAGCTCAGAGCTCAGCTCTTCCTGTCATTTTCCTCAGTAAAGAGAGAGGGCCAGAGATAGGTCTGTGCATCACTTCAGTCCAACAAACTGCTGAGAAGGATTTTCCTGGAATTTAAGCACTGAGTGAAACACAGTGAGTGCTGAGGTTTTTGTAGAAATAATAATAAAAAAAAAGATCTGGTTGCAGGTTCTTATCCACCAAATGCCTCAAAATGTTTTTCAGTAACTTCACTTGGGAGTATAGATGCACTAAACTCAGCTGGACTGTTGACACAGGCAAAGTTCAGCAAAAAAATAAGTCAGTGGTAGAAATAGCTATAAGAGAATTCAGGGAAGGTGAGAAATATACTCCTGTGGGGTTATGTCACACCTGCCTTGGTTTTGAATAAATGGGAAAAGAGAGCAAAACGAAAGGGAGGGAAGGACAGGAAGTAGAGCCGAATCACTGAAAAATGGGGTGGAAGAATGGAAAAGAAAAGAACTGAGGAGACAAGAAGAGACTAAAGTGAAAATACTCCATTTAGTTGTGGCCAGATGGAGAAAATAGTATTTTGAAAATGGGAAAGAACTTCAAAAAATTCTGTGACTTCCTATACAATTTCTGGAAATTCCTGGTGTGCTGGGCCCACTCAGCAATGACTTGAAATATTTCCCTGAGGAATCTCTCTTGTAAAAAATAGCATTGGTAAAAACAGCACAACTGACAAAGGAAAAAGCTCCAATTAACTTTTCCCTCTATAAAGGACAAGGGACTTGGCTAGAGATATTTAGAAATATTCCCATGTTAGGTGAGTATAGGGTTGTAAGAATAATGCAGCTGAGCTTTTTATAAACATGCGCACATCTCATCTTCAGCCTTTATCATTTTGAGACTAAAAGACAACTTATACACAGGTTTTTGGAAGCATCATCATTTTGTGATCCTCTTGAGCCCTCTGGGCCTTTTCATAAACTTTCATTTCTGGGTAGCTGAAGTTGCTTTAAATAAACCACTCGAGTAAGTAAAAACCATGTTTCTTCCTAGTACTCTAACAGATTCAGTGAATCCATTCTCTTTAGGTATAAACTTCTCTATATTGTCTAAGTAGCTGTCATCTTAATGAGACATCACAAATAATGTGCTATCTGAAAAAATATCTTACAGCTATAATTGTTCAGAACATGGATTCTATCTCTAAGCTGCATTTTCACTGCATGGGTAACATTTTAAAAGTGATGTTTAATGTAATGCCTCTTACTCTGAATGTTCTTCACTTACCGGCTCAAAACTCTTTCTTAATATAAGGGGGGAAAGTAGGAATCGCTTCTAGATATCTAGGAAAACCACTAGAATACAGGTTAAGTTCTTTACAAGTTCTTGATATGTCAGGATTCCACTCTCTGAGAAGCCATTAAGCTAATCAATAATGAGGCAACATTAACTACTTTATGTACTTGTACTGGGACATCATCTTACATACATATAAGAACTGGCAGTGGTGAGTTACCTGGTGTTCAAATGGGCTTTTCCTAAAACCTCTACTGAAAACTGAATCTAACCACACAAAACAGGAAGAATATAAAAAAAGAAAGAACATAGATGAAGAGAAAGAAATGTACGAATGAAGAATCTGACAAAAAAAAAGTATGACACAAAAATACGGCAAGTATTGGAAACAAAAAAATAAGGATACAATACTATGGAAAGTATGCAAACAAAAATGTGTGAATACAAATTTCAAAAGCATCTTATTCCCAGGTTCAGAAATGCCAGACTTCACTGAATTGAAATTTATACCCACTCCCTGGAATATCTGCTCTCAGCCACTTTTTAAACACAGGACTCTATAAGCAGGTGATGCACAAGGGCATTTTTGTTAGGAACTTTTGTATTTAAATGTAGATGTTTGGACAAAGATTCACTTCTAATGTGATGATTTATACATATTGGTAACCATAGTGACTCAATGTAACTTTCATTTTTTATGTTGGTTGGTTTTGGGGTTTTTTTCCTGTAAACGGCAAGGTTCCTGTTACCTCGGTTCTCTCAATACAGCTCTTTTGGTAGAAGAGGATAATTTATGACTAGTGATACCATTTTGGAAACATGCAGCTTTTAGTATCAATCTGAATTTTTCAGATAAAGAATAAGAGTAAAAATTGTCTTGAATAAAATAGAACATAGGAAGCCTTTTAAGAGGTTAATATAAACAGCAGGCAACCATTTAGATTTTCTAGCTTTGTTTATGAAGATTGAAGGACTTATTGCTGTTCTGAAGTGAAACTTCAGTGCCCTGAGGAAAAAAAGGTCTGCTTAGAAATTCAGGTAATACTTAGAAATACACATTCTGCACTGTGAAGCATTAGAGAAAACTGCTACCTAGCGTGCTGGAAATCTTGGAAGATTATTAGCAAGATAGAAATCTTTGCTAGCTTCAACACGAGGTATGTTATAATAGTCATGTATTTACACCAGAGAGAGCAGAGTTATTATTTATCATTGCATTCTCTTAGCAAATCAAAATGAAAATAATAAGTAATCTGCTGTCTCTCTTTCAAAACATATTGTCATTGCAGAATAGTCAGAACTGTGAAGTACTCAGAGATCAAAAGGTGATCTCAGGATAACAAGGAATGGATCAATGAGCATGCTGAACAGATTAATTTGATCCAAATGTTATAAACACTACTGTTAATGGAGATGTAAAAATGCCGGAAACACTTTCTAAGATGGTTCATCAGGATTTCTGGTGAGCACCTTTTCAGTCTTCTTTTTTCTGCTGTAAATTTTGGTGTTGACAAACAAATCATTCCCAAAGTTTTAACTTCGCAACTACAAGGAGCTGGCATCTTGAGGTAAATACAATTCTCTTCTAGGGAAGAAACCAGTCATTTTCACGGAGACCTCAGGAGCTTCTAGCCCAAATTTTCTTCTCATATGAATTTGCCTCACTCTGTAACCTTCCAAGTTTCTCTTCTCTTCTTTTATCTTTTTCACGAGGTAAAAACATCGTGTTTACTTTTTTCTCAGATTGAGGCCACATTTGCTGTTGGTGTTCTCTAATGCTAGCTAGCTGTGTTCATCAACACCCTTTCCTTTCTGGTGACCATGTTAGTGTTTTTACCGTAATTTTATCTAGAACTACTAACAGAAATCAAAATGTAAACAAATAAACAGGTCTGATCAGAGTTATGGCAGATTCATACTTGTATTCCAGGTAACTGACAGTGTCTTAATTCTGTCCAAGTAAATTCCTTCTTTCTTTGAGAGAAACGGCCATTAGATTATCTGAAATTACGTGAGAATCTTTAAGATTATAAGTCACAGCACAATAAAGCATACCATAATTTTGTCACTTAAAAACAAAAATCCAGATTCAAAACTAAAATAAAGACAAAGACCTAGTATGCTTGAAGTTATTTTTCAAAGTGGATTACACAAAATTTAGACAAAACTAACCAATTATCACCTGGCTTGAGGAACAGAAAAAAATCTGCTTGAGCATAAAGGAATGAAACTGACAGGTTCTACTTTTGGACTGTTGTTAGAGAAGTAGAAAATCAGACAGTTGACTACAACAAATGTGTTTAGAGGCAATGGTTACCAACATTAATCTTGATAACTAGAAAAAACTGATTTTTTTTTTTTTTAATATTGAGGGAGAGAGAAAAGCAGCCAGGAGTAATATTTCCTCTTCTTTGATATAGGGCAAATTTTGGACTTCAATTTAAACAGTGGAAGTTATAATACTGAATCTAGAATTTGGAAGAACATGGGTTTGAACATGTGTACAGACTCAGTTTTAACATTTCTTCTACTACATATAGTCAAGGTTCACTTACCTTTTGGTTTAACTTTAGCAAATTGCTAAGGGTATTCCTTAGAAGTATTTAGTATATTTACTACCGTAAAAAAAAAAGTTTAAAAATGTGTCAAGGTTCTAATGATGAATACTGGGACCTGCCTTGGCAGCGTTATAAGCTTTGTAAAAAGGCTTGCAATAAGATGGGATAATATCACCAGGTCATATATTTTACTCAACAGAGATCTCCTTTAAGGTCCTTGGTTACTATTTCTTCAAAGAGTTGATTTGATTGATTGTTTGTAAGTCAAGATTCTCAGAAGACAGATCTTCCTCTGTTTCTGCTTATGGGATTTTGAAACATTCCAGTTTTCTGAAGATAAACTAGACATATACATGTAGGTTAATTTGTTTATTTACTATGACATAGATTTGGAGATACAGGTCTGTCATCATTTATCTTGCCAGGTGATGATTTTTTCTACAATTTTTAAAAAATAGGACCAGACCAGAGAAGAAAAGCCTTTTGCACGTTCAGGATTAACTCTACTTTTGACAGCATGC
Organism: Buceros rhinoceros silvestris; assembly: GCF_000710305.1. NCBI lineage: Eukaryota > Metazoa > Chordata > Aves > Bucerotiformes > Bucerotidae > Buceros > Buceros rhinoceros. The sequence goes on from NW_010395854.1 coordinate 112,040, forward strand.
AGGGTTTTTTCTAAGGTGTCTCAGCCGTATGACCACCAGCAATCACCTTTATCCCCGTGGCCTTCATCCCTTACTGGTGGTGTGGTGTAACATAACACCCGTTTGACTGACAG
>NW_010395855.1:0-18809 GCF_000710305.1 Buceros rhinoceros silvestris
CTTGATCTTCTAGGGTCCAAAAAAGAAAAAAAAAAAGGTAGGTAGGCAGAGATATGCTCTAGCTGACACACAGCACTTTGGCCCTTGCAGCGTTCATTTTAGATCGTGTGCCAGCACAATTCTCTTATTTCACAAATTATATGAGTAAAATTACAAAGCATTTCATGCTAAAATTAAGGTAAGCTTCAGTCACTTCTGGATGTATTGTCTACAAAACAGTATTTTTAAGAGGACCTGTCATAAAAAGGTTCTATGACACCTTAATAGTATGGAAATGTGCTTTTTAAAAAGAAATTTATTTTTTAATCTGTATTTTTTGAGTCGGTTGGTCAGGCTCAATCAAATTTGGAAGAGGAACAGGCATCTCCAGGACCCTGATCTTACGTGCCTTGTGCCAGGAGGCTGAGCCGTGTTCCTGCAGAGCTGTGAGAGGGAAGGTGGTGAGCGCAGCCGCGCTGTGTTTTGCTTGGCAGCGGATGTCTGGGCAGAGAGCTGGCATCCCGGCTTTGAGACGCAGGCTGGGCACAGGACGTGGTGGGTAGGGGGGACAGCAGAGAGAAGTCCACAGCAAACTGGATTGCAGAAACTTATCCCATGGATTGTTCGTAAATCAGCGATAATGACATTGTCCATCTCTCCCTCCAAAAGAACGCATTCCAGTGTGTTTCTTTTTTGCTGGTGCAAAAAATCCAGGGACCATTAGCAAACATCTTCAAATCCAAAGAGAATTAGGCTTTCCATATCCTAGCTGACCAAGTCGCATGCAGTCAAAGAGGCCTCATGTGAACAGATCCAATTATAAAATTTTAATGTCTATCATCAGTGAAGAATCTCTGAATGCTGTGAATTACAGGACAAAAATAAATGTTCTATTTCAGTTAATCTGTTAGATGACAGTAGGTCTTACATGTTACCTTGTCTTTTTTTTTTAAACATATACCCAGATCACAAAGAGTTGATATGTACAATAATTTCTGAGAAACTCAAATTTAAAACATAGTTATTCTAGGGTTAGTCTAGAGGATAAACAGTTAACTGTCTTGAGTTTCAGTTAGGATTTTACAACAGGAAGAACTCTTTGTTAGTTGTCTTGTGAATTAGGTGATTCCAAACACCGTATTTGTCTATGTCCCAAAATACATTTCCCAGTATTTCCTAAAACATTTGAAGTTGTAACATCTACTTCCTTAACTGATCTACCTGTCATTCAATTTCTACGTTAAAAGAAGAGATTTTAATATTCTCCTATTGTGGCCATTTTCAGGAACATCTGGCATGGAATAATATGTTAATTGTAAGAGCATATATTGTATCATGAAAATGAGAAGAAAATTGAGTCCAGGATGTGGGTGGCTGTTCTGGAGGCTTCACTGACTGTGCAGGGAGTCTAAAATTCAGGGATCACATTAGAAGGGCAAAGTTATAGAGGGCAAATACCTCCCAAAATGTATTAAAATAACATTGGTATTTGTTTCCTTTGAATTTATGGCAAACATTAAGTCCAGTGGCAAAAAGAAAATTAGCAAAGCTGAACAACTGGAACTACAGAAAGAAGAAGAAGAAAGGAGGCTGAAAGAGGAAGGTACTGTGCACTTAATTTATAGGGTGTGTGATGGCAGAAATAACTTATTTTAAATAAACGGACAGAAAGTAATTTCCTAAATTGTATGTGCATCCATATCTATCTCTATTTCACAAGCACACGTGATTCCACTCTCTTTTCTTGTGTGGATCAAGTTCTTTGTTACTTGTTTCCACATCTCACTTTCCTATTAGAGCCATACTCTTTTCTCTAGTTATTTCTGCTGCGTTTAGGAACTTGGCAAGGAGGGTGGCTGGAAGAATTTTTTTTCCTCTCTTTACCCATTAACTTTTGAAATAGTCTCAGAAAGTTAGAAAACTACAAAACATTGCATATCTTCCCCAACATGCCCCTTTTCTCTCAAGCCTAGTAATCAGTAGTCAAGACAAATTCTCTACAAAGGACTTCTTCCAGAGAAGGCCAACAGACTACTTATGTTGCCAGGGAGCTAGCTAGTGTTCTGAAGGGGTAGCAGTTAAGGTGACAACAAACTAGGATATATTGAAGGGTAGTAAAGCTTGGGCTTCTTCTGTCTCTACTGAGTGACTGATTCTCTGCCTGCTTCTTCCAGATCTTTCTATTGTGTATCACTGTATCACTTAAAATGAAATCCCAGTTGCATGACTTACCTTGTCCTCCTGATCTGCACGTGTCTGCTTCTGCGGTTTAGTATCACAACCCAATACCCTTGTCAGAACATCAGATCCACCTCGTCTACTTCCCTTTCTGCCATTAATCCAGCCTGGTGGCTTGGCACTCTATGACTGCTAGTAATAGTAAGTGACTACTAGGAATCACTAGTAACCTTTGTGGGTGCGAGTAGCAGCTGAGGTGAGTACAAGCAGATTTGGGAACCCCCGTTGCTCTTGCCTCTGCGCAACACATATAACTTCAAGTGATGTATGTGTTGACACTCAAGCCACCATTTGGGAACATCTGGATTGGTGCACAGGCTGTGGTAGCTTAAGATGAAAGTTGAGAGGTTGAAATCAATTTTAGTTTACACATCCTCTAATTTGCTAGTCCTTATGGCAGCAAATGAAAGCTAAAACTGTGATCAGGAGTAACTGATCCTGAAGAGGATTTCAATGAACAAACAGCTAGAAGACTAGCTGTAGGTAGGTAGGAAAGGAGAGGCATAACTTGGGACTGAAGCACTCAGGCAGTTTCACCACAGACATTGTCCCGTTCAAGCTGTAGATCAAGGGAGAGGGCAATTCTGCTGCTGTTTCTGAAGGGAAGAAGAGGGCTGTTCTTTGTCTCCACTTGTATTGTCACAGGCTGGTAGGGGTAGTGCCATAGGTAGTGTGTTTTAGTACTACTATTCAAATGAATTTGGCTCATTCGGAGGATTTCTGGGCAATATAAGACAGAATTTTATGTGGCTCGTTATTATGGTTTTTTTGTCATTGCAGCTAATAAAAGAATAATTTATTTTATTAAGCAAAATTATGCTCTTGATGTATTTCCCGATCTTCAGAGGAAGCCCGATTGCAAGCTCAACAAGAAGAAGCAGCAAGACTTGAAAAGGAGAGAATTGAACAAGAGCAAATGGAAAAGCTCGTGGCAAAAGTTAGTTCGTACTCAATATTAGAAAAATTTTTCTGTAGAAAAATTCTGATCCTATTTCTAAATTGGTGATAGAGTCTGTAAACCATTACTAATTTAGTGTGAGAAGGGAAAGGAATTTCCTTATGTCCCTTGTGTGGGAAACAATGTAGAGGGATTTTTCTGGCCTTACTAGATTAAATTAATCACGAAAAATCTCGCCAAGCCACTGGAAGGTACTCTTGTGTAAGACCCTGCAAGCTGAGAAGGTAGTGAGCTGGATTAACAATTGAGTAAAAGACAATACATGTAAAGTCAAGACAAATGGTGCTGATTTTTTTTTTTCTATTGTATTCTTTCATTACACCAATATTTGGCTTTGATTCAGAAAAATTCCCTGAGATGAGAGAGTTTCCCTGGGTTTGATACATAAAGATGCTATGGTTTAATACATTAACTTCTGGGATATGTTTGAGTGAATACTTTTTTTTCCCCCATTTCCCATACTACCAAGTGGATGGGGTTTTGTTTATGATCCCCATAATTACATTTGGTACAGTTGTGCAAGAAAATTTCGGTATAAATTTTTTTTTGGTATAAATTTTACATGTTAGGGCAGTTGCATTCATTTGTGAGCATGCGTATGTGTATATATATGTGTGTGTGTGTATTTGAACATGAATGTTTATTTTTCTGAGAGAACCGGAATTCAAAACAAAAACTTATTGATAATATCCAAATAGTTTTGTGTTTTCAAAAAAAAAAAAAAGATTTACCAGAAAATTTTTTTCCCTTTTTTTTTCCCCAGAACAAAATCATTCTTGCCTGTGCCTCTTGTCCTTCACAGATTTTTTTTTTTCTCCCTAGGAAGAAGAGGAATTTAAAATAATAGAAATTATAAAGAAAAAAAAATCATCTTGCACACATTTTTGCAACATATGCTTACATTTTTTAGTAGCTTTCATTAGAGGTAGTTCCAGGAAACTGTTCAAGCGAGAGGTTAATCATCATATGACACATTATGTTTATCATATGGCTCAGACACTGATGTAATGACAATAACGTATTGTGAACTACTGCGGTCTTCTCGAATTAACTGATTTATAAAAAAGCAATGTTTGGATTTGTTTAAATCATAGCTTGTTCAAATACCCCCATTTTTTTTCTTTGATATAAGATAATTGTAAGAAGTAAACCAAATATTTAACTCCTCTGTTTGATATACGTGTGTTTTAACAGGATCATGAACGAAGGGTATCTGAACTAGCAGAACTTCATTCACTGGAACAGAAGTTTTTGTCTGCACAGCAGTGGAAAACAGATTGTAGAGCGTATGCAAAGGTGAGTTTTCTTTCCCAAATCTGCCCAGTGTCACAGAGGTTCGACTGTGAAGAGGCTTTAGGCTATGTCTCCATAAGAGGACCAGGAATGCTTCCATTCCTTGAACTTAAGTGTGTGCTGTGACTGCATTTCAAGTTCCATCTCAAGGTATTAACTGGCCCTGTTTGCTCTCTAGACTTTGGTGTACTCAGAGAAGAAACATGGGCAAAGAGAAGCCTGTCTGGCTGATCAAAGCCCCCCAGCTTACCCCAGCCTTCAAGAGGAACTGTAGTTTTAGGTGTTCTGGTGTTTGTCCTTCCTTTTCTGTTTGTTTAATTCATTCTGCTTTTAAACATGCCATAGAAACAGTTCTAGCATGGCTTAAAAATATTTTTGTAGAATTTGTGGCAATTGTTCCAGTGGTTCCAGGATATCACAGGTCATCATTTGGAGAGGGGTTGGCCAAAATTTTGAAGGGACATGGCACAAATCTGGGTCAGACATCATGGCTGGAAATACGTGAAAATGCAGGTTAGAGTTAATGTCTACAGTTTAGGATGGCATACATGGTGGTTGAATCATCACCCAATAGTACTATATGCCTGTAAAGTTAAATTTTAAATAGTAATACACTAGTAGAACATTCCACTTTTGTGAGACCATCTCGCAGAAACATCATTCAGTAACAAATCTCATATGAGATTTGGTCAGTTTTGTTCCAGGTAAGGTAAAATAGATTTGTGGACACAAGGATTTTCACTTTGTCTTGTATATCACTTAATCTTTTATAAAGCCTCTGCGGAACAAATTTAGCATCAGTATAGAAGAGACTTCTGAAATTCAACCTCTTGCGCAAAGCAGGGCAAACTGAAGTTAGATCAAGGTGCTCAGTTGGGTTTTGAAAATTTCTAAGGATGGGGATACCACAGTGTCTTTGGGCAACGTTTTTGACTGCTTTACCACTCATTTTTAATGATGTTTAAGTCCAATTGCCATTTCCCTTGTTACAGGTTGTGATCATTGCCTAATTGTCATGATACATCATCCCTGTACGCCTCTGAGGGAAGTTTACCCCCATCTCGTCTGTAATCCCCCTCTAGGTACTGGTGGATTGCATTTGTTAGTCCTCTACAGACTAACAAAGCTCAGCCTTTCCTCACGTGTCGTTTTCTCCAGTACCCTAACTATCTCAGTGTCCCTCCTCTGGACCCCCCCATTTGTCTCTCTTTCTTTCTCTTGCTCTGAGGGACATTAAGCTCTATGCAGCACAGCAGATGTGGACTCAGGAGCCCTGCAGAGGGAGTAGTCCTGGCCTTACTGGTTATGCTCTGCCTGGGGTAGCCCGGTGTGCCCTTAGCCTTCGTTGCCACAAGGGTGCAGCATGGTATCGCCGCAGTTATGTCTTGGCGCTTTTGGGTGACTTTTATTACCTTTTTCAGATGATGACAGGCTCTGACTTCATTATCTTTGTGAGTGTGAAAATCTGTCCATCATTTCGAAAGGGATGTTTATGGATATTTTGAAGAGCATGTCTTGGAAGGAGAAACTTAAGATTTTTTTTTGTTGTTTTGAAAAGTAATGGCAAAACAGAACTATTATTTTTAAAATAAATCTTCAAATAAAATACTGGTAGATTATGGGAAATACCACAGTTTGTGTTAATCTGTTGTTAAGAATATTTAGGGCAAAAAAAAAAAGATATAATACCAAATGCTGAGTTTCTATATCTATTTCTGAGCAACTTCAGTTCGGATTAACAGAAACATTTAGAAACTATCACTAAATTTATCCTTTTTCACAAAGAACAAGTGCGGTGGAACAAGCCAGTGAAAATGGTTAGGGAAGTGTTTGGGAATGCGATTATACAAGTGCTTTTGCTTTAGAAGATCCATTTTAGATTGTAATGCAATATTCAATAGCAGTGCATTAGTAATCTTCACATTAAACAGGAAGGCAATGTTTCCTTAATATCTTACTATATGGATGAATAAAATTACATTATAGGTGGTAAATTGATCCCATGAGCCAATGTTAGACTCATATGTAGAGTTAAGTGGGTTTAGCCTGTTGACTGATTATTCTTTTCTTCCCTCACCTATAAGAATGACCAATAATTGATTTGAAATTAAATTATTAGAAAAAAAAAGGGGTTTCACGTACTCACCAGAGGTTTCTGTAGCTGCTGGATTGGTGCTGGTAAGGACCCCACCTATAAGAATGACCGATAATTGATTTGAAATTAAATTATTAGAAAAAAAAAATCCGGGGTTTCACGTTCTCACCAGAGGTTTCTGTAGCTGCTGGATTGGTGCTGGTAAGGAGGAGGAAATCTCCTTCAGAGGCAGAGAAAGGAGGAATAAACATGTTGGAGTAGAAAGCTCTTAAGCAGCTGTATGTATGGCCAGTGTAGGAATTTTTAGTTTTGTTGGCAGTATCTGGTTTGAGAACCATCTGCGTCTTCCATCTGCACTGGTTCCTCATTTATGTTCTCGGTTCTTTATTCTTTCAGTCTCCCATTTGTGGCGTCTTCCATCTGCACTGGTTCCTCATTTATGTTCTCGGTTCTTTATTCTTTCAGTCTCCCATTTGTGGCAGGTACTGAATTCATTGCTTTTCTAGACGTGCAAGGTCTACCTAGTGCTGGTAAGGAGGAGGAAATCTCCTTCAGAGGCAGAGAAAGGAGGAATAAACATGTTGGAGTAGAAAGCTCTTAAGCAGCTGTATGTATGGCCAGTGTAGGAATTTTTAGTTTTGTTGGCAGTATCTGGTTTGAGAACCATCTGTGTCTTCCATCTGCACTGGTTCCTCGTTTATGTTCTCAGTTCTTTATTCTTTCAGTCTCCCATTTGTGGCAGGTACTGAATTCATTGCTTTTCTAGACGTGCAAGGTCTACCTAGCAGGACAGAAACCGCTGATAAATGAGTAGGTATAAACAGCAAATGTTAGGTGGGCAGGAATCTCTTAACACATTAATATCAAAATAAACCATTTTTTTTCTGGTGTAGTGATAAGCCAGGCGGTGTTACAGTCCTGTGTAGATGCAGGTGTGAATGTATTACTAGAATATATTTGTCTTTCAGAATCCTCCTTTTTTTGATAATAATGATAGTCATTTGCACCCCGTGCCCATATCTACTTTGGTTTGAACATTTTCTATAGTGGGAGCATTACCTCAGTTGTGATGGAAGTCCTGACCCAAGTGTACTGCAGGAAATAAATACTTTCATGAGCTTGTGGCGTGAAGATCAAAACAAGGACATTCAACTTGTGATGGAGAAGGGAGAACAGGTGCTAAATGTAAGTGTTAAAATTGTATTTTTCAGTTTAAGCTTCCCAGAACATATCCTTAAGAGCCCCCTCCCCCTTTCTTTTTTATTTCCTGTTGTTTTTGCCGTGAAGTGACTGAAATTGGCTATAACCTTCAAAACCTAAACGTTTTTCTTCAGTTTTTCCATTTTTTTAAAAAATTACTCGTTTATTGTTAACTTTAAAGATGACTTTAAATATGCAGTGCTTTTAAGGGATTTGTGTATAATGTTTTTACACTGAATGCTAGCATTTCAACATCCATCTTCCCTGTTATGTACGCTTTAAACAGTCTTGAGCCTGAACAGAGAAGCTCGCATCATATGTAGGTGCTTCAGTGGACAGCAGCCTTACTGTGTAACACTTAGAGCCGGTAAAGCCTCATGTAAAAACAGGAGTTCCCAAAATGTAAGCCACTAGCCACTGATGGTTTGTGTTTAAGCAATTCGTGGCTGCGCTGTAAATTTAGGGTTTTTTTTCCAGTTATGCTAACTTTTTAGTGGTTTTCAGAAAGTTAAATAGGGTCCTCAAGAAACTGGGGGTGAAAATCATAGGAGTAATACAAATTTCATTGGGCTGGTTTGGTTCCGAGTGTTAGATTTCCTGCCTTGCAGTGCTTTCTGGGTGCTGCAGTTTTCACCTTCCACACACTGCTTTTTTCTGACCCAGTGGGGAATGTGCGATCCGTTCCAAGAATTTCAACAGATATACAACTCCTGCCTTTCTCTTCTACACTGTAACCCAAGAACAAAGCCTGGCAATTGCCCACTTGGGCTCCTTCTCGCCACTCTTGTCCCTGCTGTCACATCTTTCCCACAACCTGCTAACTTTTTAGTGGTTTTCAGAAAGTTAAATAGGGTCCTCAAGAAACTGGGGGTGAAAATCATAGGAGTAATACAAATTTCATTGGGCTGGTTTGGTTCCGAGTGTTAGATTTCCTGCCTTGCAGTGCTTTCTGGGTGCTGCAGTTTTCACCTTCCACACACTGCTTTTTTCTGACCCAGTGGGGAATGTGCGATCCGTTCCAAGAATTTCAACAGATATACAACTCCTGCCTTTCTCTTCTACACTGTAACCCAAGAACAAAGCCTGGCAATTGCCCACTTGGGCTCCTTCTCGCCACTCTTGTCCCTGCTGTCACATCTTTCCCACAACCACATGTCCTCCTCCTCGCTGTATGTTTCCTATCTAGTGCTGAAGCGTTACAGCTACTTCAGGTCCGGTAAGTGTATCCTGCCTGGCACTGCATGCTCAGTAGTGTTATGTGACGCTAGAAGAAAGGCATTTTTGTATTGCCCCTACTGCAAGTGCAAGGTCAAAAAGATTGTCTGTCTTCTCTAGGTCTAAAACACTTGAGGATCTCTTTCCAGTTCTACATGTTTTTAGGGGAGACTGGTAAACACTCTTGAAGTGTGGGACACGTTGAGGTAGACTATGATAAAGATGCAACATAAAAAAGAGTGTAGTAGTTACAATTCTGCTGCTGCTTTGCCACACCCTTAACGAGCAGCGGCAGCACTGCGGTTCCCCAGGCTATGAGGAAGAAGAGTCTGGGAGGTCGGGAAAGCAAGCATAAAATGCAATAATCTGATCCTCCCTTGATCTCAGTGCTGCAGGTCACTTTGGCCAGCTTGGAGCTTTTTCGTCCCATACAATCATTTAGATGTTAAGATATTAGCATGTAGTGGAAGACAGCAATGTTATGACAGCGTTCAAACTTCACAATAAGGTTTGTTTTGACAGTTAAAATGCAATTGCTGTATGTCTTCCTTTTTTTTTCTTAAGATTTCATAGCTGAGATTATTACTATTGAAAATGCAGTTCCAAAATAAAGCTGCAGGCTTTCCATTAAAACTAATCTGTGACCAAAAGGTTTCCTCATATGACCGATCCAGTTCAATAAATGATCTATTTCATAAGCTAAGATTTCACAGCCTACAAGTTAAGGAATGAAGGAATCAGACCGGATGAATGAAGGGAAGATCGACGTGACCCTGGAATATCCAGCACTTTGCATGGTTGACTGTCTGACCATGCTGGCGTAGCACAGTTTCTAGAGATACAATAGAAAAAGATTATTTCTATGACCAAGATACGTGTAGGTGTAAAGGAAGCAAGTTTGTCTCATTTTTTATGACTGAACACAGAGTATATTAAGGGTGGTATCAAAACAAAGGTAATTTTTCCACATATAATGTCTTCTAGTTAATTGAGAAGTTGCAGTTTCTTTTATTGGACATGCCCCCAAGTGAGATAACAGAAAAAGAAACAGTCCAGTACCAGGAATCTATCCTGGAATTGCAGAATCTGCTTCATCAAAAGTACAACGGAGCAACAGAGCACCTGCTGAAAGTAAGTAAGGTTTACTTCTTGGAAACTGTAAGATGTGCAACACACATGAGGTTAGCTACGAGTGTCTTGTTGTGATAGTTTGGTTTGCTTGCTCTTAAATTGTCACAGAGATTAGTGTCTCAGTTTCCAAATTTAGTATTTGAGTTTCCAAATGATGTGTATGGCAGATACCAGAACTTGTATTTCTACAGGAGCCCTGCAAAACTTGGAGTTACAGTGGAAATTCCCCTCATTAAGACATCTAAGAATAAGTTTTTGTGAAATATTGAGATTTGGAGATGTTGAAAACAAGGGGTGCTGTATGTAATTTGTTTTCTGTTTTGTCTCAGTGATTTAAATTGGAGCTAGTTGACTGTACAAAAATTGCAGATGTGAAAAGCAGCTCATCAGGTTAGCTGGTGATATTTTCTAATACAAGTTCATATGACTAAAATATTTTTTAAACTAAGATATTGGGAAGTGTGGCGTATTTAAAGAAGAAAATGAAAATGCACTTGGGAATCAGTTTTCTGGATAAGTAGTGACCTTGCTTGCTATTTTAAATAAATTAATCATATCTATAAGTATGTTTAGCAAAAGAATATTGCTAGAGGAAATAAAAAAAGAAAAAGGAGTAAAGAAAATAGTGAACCAGATGTATGCTCAGAGACAAAACTATTAGCAAATTAAGAAATATTAAATTCTTGATTGTCTTTACTGAATTTGAATTAGGAATTAAATTCCTAATGCAATTATAATTTCAGAAGTTCTGTATTGAGAAAATTATACAATAATCTGTGCAGCGTCTGTGGGATAGGGGTGTTTTATTTCTTAATAAGTCTGGGTTTTGTTTTTTTTTTTTTAACTTGTCCAGAGACGTATTTTTGCAGGGACATGATGAAGGGAGACAAGAGTACCACTGAAGGGGATAATGTAAGATCTGGCAGTATTTGGCTGACAGAATTGGTGAAGTCAGAAGAAAACAAACATAGTTCACATAGTTCACATTTAAAGAGATTTGAGTTTTTAACTGTCATATTATAGTACTTAAATCAACATACCTGACCCTTGTCTGGTGTATTTTCATTCCTGCATGTCAGTTTTTTATTTATGCAAGTGTAAAGGTAAGTAAATTGAAGTTATGTAAGTAAGAAGACAAGATGATCTGATTGGCTTTTTTCTTTGTAGACAGCTAGTAGGTATGAAGATTTTGAAACTGGAAATATGCAGAGAGTCATCAAGGATAAAAATGTTACCTTCTGTATTTGGGCCAATTTGAAGAAGAAAGTGAGGTACAGCGAACCGAAATTCTTGATTTGAAGTCAGGCCTGGCCTTGTCTACCCAAGTTCAGTGAACACCAAGAAGCAGTTCCTCATAATCTTTTCCGTGCTGAATAGCATTCATTCTACACGCTCACAACTGATGGATTTCATACCAAACTGTTGCTAAGGAAAGTACTGGTTGCATCGACATCAGTTTTATTCCAGAAACAGGATTGGTTTATATATGTATATACACACACATATATATACATATATACATTTATATTCCATATAAAACTGTGTGTATGTATGTATACAACATAGTGACATCATACTCCTAGACTGTGCCATGCAAAAAAAAAAGAGAATTTAGGTGACTTTTAGTGTAGAACATCATACATACACACAGTTGTATATATATACATATGTGTATATATATGTGTGTGTATATATATATATACAGTTTTATATGGAAAACAACAAAGCTCCCACAGAGAGTTGAAATTCCTCTGGCAGTAATGTTTCTTGCTGATGCATGAAATAATAGTTTATAAGCTGTTACAGTTGCTTGCAAAGTGGTGGAATGATACTTTGCGCTCGGTTCCCAGTTAGACAAAAGATTCTAGAGGGATGCAGGTATCCTCTGTAGTGGGTTCTGTATCAAAGAATTTTTTTTTTAATTAGATTACTGCTTAACTTCTTTTTCAAAAGAAGCTTTTTGAGTGGATTTCCTACTCTCACTCCACAAATATGAGGAACAAATTGATAAAAGGACTTTGCCTTGACCAAGGACCTGTAGCTGTAAGCTTTGCTAAGATAACTTTAGACTTTAAGACTGGGTCCTGAGCAGTGTGACACTGACCTGCAGAGAGAGCCTGTTTAGGTCAGTGTTCAAGCCTTTTGGTCAGTTTAGAGATACCCTTCAGGTTTTCAAGCAAGAATTAAAAAACAGATGTTGCTTTACCAGAAGATTTTTTAGAACTTGTGACCAGCTGACCTTATCTGAAAATACATATTATTTGATTTGTTCTGGCTTTGGTCGGGCAGGAATTGCAATGAGCGACAAACTTCCGTATCTGATGAAAGAACCCAAGTTCTCAGGTTAGATATTTGATTTGATGCAAGTTGGCCTCCTATTCCGCTCTTAGCCTGCTTCTGCTGCTGCCACAAGGTTTGGTGGCTGTGTAATACTGTTGATTATCAAAATTGCCTTTATATCTGTGTATCTCTTTGGGGTTTATATGGAAGATGCTGAGACTGATGTAACACAGACAGCTGATGACTTCACCGGTGTCGGATTTGCCCATTGAATTAGTCGATTTTACCAGGAAAGTACTCTGTAGAAGAGCTGTCGTCTGATTCTGCCTCATTGTCATTCTGTCAGGTCTGTTATTTTTTGCAGCTCCTGATCCCCTTAGTGCAGTTACAGCTTTTCTGGAGGGGCTTACTGACAGCTGTCAGTACAATGCAGGGCACATATTGTGACATCATACTCTTAGACTGTCCCATGCAAAAAAAAAAAGAGAATTTAGGTGACTTTTAGTGTAGAACATCAGTTTGAAAACTTATGAAGAAATATAAAAGTGCTGCAAATCTGACTAAGGAATGTTATTGGTTTTCCTTGTTTTTTACAGGTTCAAAAAGCATGTGTTTTGTGACGCACAGCATGGATTTGACCTTCCAAAGTCACTGGCTGTGAGCAGTGTGGCTGTTCGCATATTGCACACTCATTATGATCATGTATCCCCGCTTTGGCTGCAGTGTCAGAGGGTGCCGAAATTGGAAGTATTAGATAGCAAAGAGTTAATTCAGCTTTCAAAAGGCAATGTGGAAGAACCAGAAGAAGAGGAAAAGAAAGCCAGAGAAGAGCCCAGCATGTCCGCTGAAGAAGTGTATTCTGATGGGAGAAAGGTAGGTAAAAAAATCTCACAAGAGGCTGTTCTGCTGGACCAGGTGTTCTTGAGGCCCTGTTGCAGTGTAACAGCTTCTTAACGTCCTGTGCCTGGGAGAACCAGGTTCTTAAAAGTTTTCTAGAAAAAGGCAACTTGTGTTAATACTGCATCATCGGTTGGCTCAAGAGAATGGAAGGATGAATGACCAATGGTTGCCATAGGGAAGGTAGAAAGGGAGACGTTGTCAGAGCGTGGTAGTTGGCATGCGTGAGTTGGCGTTTGGGTGGCAGTTTTAACAGTAGGATCAAGCCACGAGGAACATCAGGTGCCGTGGTAAAATATTCCCATAAATCTGTGACGTATGTCCAGATGAATGACTCTGCTTCTGAGAAACTGTCAGCCCCATAAAATCACTGCAGGAATCCAGGATTAGGAAAATTCGCAGTGTGCAGAATGGGATTCAGCGCTCAGCGGGTGCTGGTTGTGGAGCAACTTGGTCGCTCCGTGTCTGCGTGCTGAAGCTTTTGCCACTAGAGGGCTTTCCCAGATCTGTTTCTGTTTCATCAACGCTCCTCATTGGAGTCCATTGGCTTTGGGTGTCGTGGGGCTTGCTTGGTTTTGTAGTCTTCTCACTGGGTTTGGGTTTGTCACTTTTGGCATCACCTGTGAACTGCAGATAAATGACTTGGGTTCTCTATTTAGAATTTCTGCACAAATAACTGTAAACCATCGTGGTTTACACCTTCTTAGTATGTTTGGAGCAACTGTCTTTGCCTTTTCCTTTTCAGTCCCCAAAACTTTGTAGTGAATCAGTGCCTGAAATCCCATTTTTCTTCGTTCCTGGTTTTTTGTTTTTTTTTTTTTTTTTGCATGGCGAGTCTTGTCTTTTGGCAGTTTTTACCTTCAGACCTTTCAGACTTTCTTCAAGCTCCTCATTTCACTCCTTCTCTTCTTTCCCAGGTCTTACTCCCTTTCTCTCTGAATCGAGTTTTGTGAATTTTCCTGTTTCCCCCGAAGACGCCACTTTCTCAGCTACTGCAGTCTCTCCTCCTGTCTGGCTCTGCCTGGAGTTCCCCCGTGTTTACGGGAGCCAGCACTTCTTTCCCCTCACCTCCGTCCTGTGTGAGGAGATGTGTGTTCTTCTCAGGCACTGGCAGGCACAGCACGTGGCACAGGAGGGGCCTGTGCCTCCAGGGGGATGTCTTGTACACTGAACTGCCCTTTGTCTGCTGCTGTGCTTCCAGAAGAGTCTGCTGTGACAGGGATGAATTTGGATCTGGGTTGGAAATTTGGCTGGAAACCTGGGGTGATGTTTTGGAGCCTGTGCCTCCAGGTGGATGTCTCGTACACTGAACTGCCCTTTGTCTGCTGCTGTGCTTCCAGAAGAGTCTGCTGTGACAGGGATGAATTTGGATCTGGGTTGGAAATTTGGCTGGAAACCTGGGGTGATGTTTTGGAAATAGAACACAATGTGAGAAAGGGAATAAATGCCATGGGCGAGGCACAGGCTAAGATGGCAAGTGGGAGTTCTGGCAGAGTTTCAGTATGGCTTTGGATTCAACATGGGCTTAAGCATTGGGTCAATCTTCTAGCTGTAAAATCAACATAAACATAATTTTCGAGTGCACGTACTGCTAAAGGGTTAAGTGCTTGTATGGTATCTGGGGAGCTTGAAATGGAATTTGCCATAGAAATGAAGTCATTATTTTATGTTTACATTTCTACTGGTGTTTATATAAATATATATGTTTATTTTACATTTTTATATTTATATATCCGGTTCCAAAGTTGGAGAGAATCTTTAATCAAAATTATTTTAGCTAGCTGGGTAGAAATGATTTCTCCTAAAAGCTGGACCCTGTAGCAAGACTGGCACAAATGTTGCTGGAGGAGCGGGACTGTACTCTTTCTCCTTGGGCCTCCTTGAAGGGGGTGATCCCCTCTTCTTTATTGTGTCTGTCTCTAATGACTACTGAGTAAAAGTCTTTTGCTTTTTATACAGAGTGCTGTCTCACTGAAAGAAAACAGCAACAGCACGGACAATATCAATGAGACAGGGGAGGAAACTGAGCAGCAGGCAGAAATCTTGGGCTTGCCATCACGAGGTATTTGTTTAGTTGTTGTGCGCACCATTACAAACGTACTTATTCTAAGTATTTTGTTCACGTGGAGGCCTTGTGGTATAGATCACTATGCAAATGGAACAAAGTTTATAGATATATTGATGTTTTGATAACACTTGAGTTTTATTGACATTTCTATTAATGATTGTTCAATGCAGGGAGGAAATAGGACAGATAGGAAAATGGATTTTGTCCCCACGCTTCATTTATTTATTATTTATGTTCACGTACATGTTCATTATGTTTATGTACGTTTGTGTGTTATTATACATATGTTTATGGGTGAGACACACAATCTTTATGAATCTGCCAGGCAGATGTATGTGCACAGAAGGGTACTAATTATATCTGAATGTCTTCAGGCTTGTTTATCTGCTTTAAAAAAGGAGAGAAGGCTTATGAAACAACACTTACGCTGGCATGCTGATGATTTGCAAACCCCTTCAACCACTTTTCAGAACGGAGTTTGAAAGGATGCTCTGTTACCACAAATTCAGTGAAAACAGGCAGCCAGGTAGATGAGAGGTAAAGAACATGAACGCAACAGCAGGGAGAAGAGCAAGATCTGCTGCAGTTCTCTGGATTCGACTTTGTTGTAGCAGTGTTAAGAAGTTAATTTAGCTTGGGAGAATGAGTAGTTTTCTTAGAAGACACTTAAATATTTTTGTATTATTATTTTAAAAAGCAAGATAAAGTGCAAGCCACTACTGTGGTTGGTAGTACAAGGGTTTTTACTTCTTCCTGTAACTTTTTTGCTCAGAGTAACTGCAAAAGGACATTATGTTGTTATCTGAATACAGCAGAATAAAACCTCTGCATAGTGCAACGAAATCTGACGTTATACAATAAGCAGCACTTTCACTTGGTTTTAAAAAGCTTGAAGACAGTTTATGTAGATATTTGTCATTTTTTGAGATTATCTCACTCTCTAAAAGCAAATTTTAGAACACTTACAGTAGCCATGTTTACAGTATTGAACACTTTTTCTTGATCCTTGTCAACAGTAACCTCCTGTAACATCCAGTGCAATGTTTCATGTGGGCTTGCTGGCTTTCTTTTTTAAAAAAGATATTTCTAGGCATTCATGTCTGTGTTGTTGATGCCTTCTAACAACATTTTCCAATGAATTAAAACTTAAATTCATACATATGTGTAATATATACATAATAATGCATAGAAAAAATAGAAATTATCCTCGTTATCTAAAAACTTTGTTTCATGTTAAATCCATTTTGCTCTCTATAAATATAATGTGTTTCACCTTCAATACATGAGCTGTAGGTGCCTTGTATCTTTTTATTTACCTTATTTCTTTTTGTACCAATACAATCGTACTAAACCTCTCCAGAATTTACTGTGTTGTGTACTGGTGAAATTCTTCTGCAGTTAATGGTGTGACTCATTTTGTCAGTAAAGCCTTATTCCTATATAAAGCGTTGTGAATTGACTACAAAGCTGGAGCCGAGATTGGTCAGTCGGAAAGCTCAGGACCAAAACAAGAAGTCCAGCTGTCTTTCTTTGTGCATGTTTCAATTCCTTGTTAAAAGATTTGGGGAGCACCAGTAGATGGTGCTGAAATGCTGCAGAGTGTAAAGCGCTTCAAGCACCTGGGCTTTTTGTGCAAAAGTGAAAAATAAATAACAGAAGTGGGAAATTTCAGTGTTTTAGTTTAAGCACCATGTTAATTCTTGTTGGGTTGTTTATTAGTTCAGGATCCGCTGAGACATGAAGAGACAAATGAAAAAGAAGAGGCCGTAACTGATGAAAACATTGTTGATTTGCAACAGTTGGTACCCGTGGGTGGTGTGTACCACATCGATGCGCTGCAGCTTCCACCTCAGGTCAAGCAAATCAAGGACTGGAGCATGGTGGAGGTAAGTGAGGAAGGACATTACACCCCAGGCAGTCCTCTTCCCCATCCTCTTGAAGAGCTATCCCTGAGGTGTGTCACCACCACAGACGTAAGGTACATCATTTCCTGAGCAGCAAACTGAAGGACCAAGTTTTCAAATAATTTTTAGATTACATGTAGCAAATTTTTGGAGCAACTGAGGCGAACAGACCAGCTTGCACTTAGAGAAGCGTGTGCTCAGTTACTGCTCATTAGCACTCATTAGCGTGGTTAGCAGAGATTGATATGCTGGAAAATGCTGTTGGCCAAAGTAAAAGCAAAGAGAGATGTTCTTAGTTTTTCCTGTGTGAAAGGTACAGGTAAAGGAGAGTGGTAACAAAACTACTGCCAATTCAGGTCCAGGCTCTGCAGGGTATCCGAGGACTATAGCCCCTGGGTTCTTGTGGAGCCTGGCAAAGAGCTAACCTGCATCACAGTTTTTACTGTGAAGCCGAGTACCTTTAGTCAGTGAAATTCTCATACAAACCGAGAAAGCGGGACTGTGGACACATCAAGACACGTGGGATCTCCGTTCCCAGCTGAGCACTCACATCTGCATTACCAGTCCCCTTTGTGACCTTTGTCATTCCCTTTGACACTAGCAGGACAAAGTACAATTACATCTGCTTTTGCCTCTCAGGTGCTTTTGGGTTTTTTTTGGAGACTGTGTCTCTATTGAAAAATGACTATGTCTGCTGTGTGACGCTGCCTTAAGGGTGCCATCAACAGCACTGAAGGGCTGAAAGGCCTGTGGGTAGTCACCCTTCTGCTGTCTTTAACATTGTAGCTGGAAATGTGCAATACCTGCAAACCATTAATACTAATGAATTTGAAATGGTGTGGTTAGGAATCCCTGCAGGTGATCAAGCGGACTTAAAAAGTAGGCTACTGCATTTTCTAATAAAAATGTTATCTGTCCTTTTTTTTCATTTTGCCAAAGTTACTCGATGTCGGATTGGAGGCGTACCCATATCCCCCAGAAGAGGCTGAAGATGCCACACAGCCACCAGTACAGATCACCCTTAGGCTTTCTGACAATGTCCTGTATTTTGAGGATCCTCTGATAGCCCGATGGGATCCTGCAGGTATGAACTTGGGACGTAAGTTTATTTTAAGTTTGAATAATGAAATTTATACCTGACTTTGACTACTTCCAGAATCAAGCTGTAAAGATAACAGCTAATTCAGAGCCTAGAAGTAATTTAGAGACTTTGGTGTTAATTGGTTTGGGGTTGTTTCTTTGGTCATTTTGCTTCTGCATTATATCCAATAATACCCTCCAGGAGTCGGGTTCTTGGCAGGCCCCGGCTGCCCCATGCCCAGGTCTGTGATGCCCGGAGGTAGAGCAGCGACTCTTTCACCGGCACCCCCCTGCTGTGGGGAAGGAGCTTGCGTGCCCTTGTGAGGTTGAGAGCTGTGCTGGTGGTGGCATGTGCCTCCGGTGGGGTCTCCCAGGCCAGACAGGTCTCAGCTGAAGGGTCAGACACAGTGTGTCCACGGGCAGGATGGGCTCACTAGCCTTCGGGCACCATCCTAGGAGAAGGACAACTCT
>NW_010395855.1:19052-23653 GCF_000710305.1 Buceros rhinoceros silvestris
AGGGTGCGCTCATCGCTTGCAGTGAGCGTGGGAAAAGCCCTTCCCAGATCTTTGCTCGCGAAGCCAAGCCGTGATGATGATAGCCAATAATGGACTGCTTGTTCAGGCTTTTTACTGTAGATTGGTAATATAAATGGAAAAAAATACGTACCATTTAATGGTCAGTATACCCCAAATCGAGTTTTGATAGGGTGACACCATGCAAAGTTCAATTTGAGCCAACTTGGCTTCTAACTAAATGTATTAATATGAAGTTAAAATAAAATATGAAAGTCAAATGTGTGATATTCTAGTTATTAAATAAATACAACGTACCTCTGCCTTAATATTCATGAAAGAAAGTAGAACCTATTAAAACCATTTGATGTTTGAGCTTGTGGACAGTCATATAGCAAGAACAAAATGACAGTTACATTAGTATTTGTATTTCTTCTGAGATTAAGGAGAAGCTTTCCTAGCAAAATTGGCCCAATCTTGTACTTGGAGACAATTAAAATGACAGGAGTATTTGCATTAAACAAATTCCTTTATTTTGTGACTAATATCATGTCTGTGCATAGTAGTTACCCTATGAGGTCTTTACTAATTCTTCCCCAGCACATATGACAAGCCTTCCGCGTACATCTTTGTCTGTTTGCATCCCTAAAGGCCAGCAATGGAGAACTGATGGCATCAGCAACATAGCGTATGAGGCGCAAGAGAAGCGCATCACCTTTGAGATGGGGGCCTTTCACACTGTAGCACTTCTGCAGGATGCTCACCTCAACATGCCGTATCAGGCATGGGAACTGCGACCTGCTGGCGTGGATGAAGTGGATGAAGCACTACTTACAGTTACTACTGTCTTTGCCACCATTCAGATACAAATTAAGGTACTGTCAATAATTCTTTTTATTAAAAATTTGCAGAGTTTTTTAAAAAACGCAGCATTATTACAGCATCCTTTATTAAGAATGTGGGATGATTCCACAAGAGCAATTTGACTCTCAGTCTGTGCGGTGAAGATGAGGGGGGATCTCCCTTCCTTTCCAAGAATTGTAAGGAACAGTACTGGTGATCTAACTTACTTTCTGTGAACTGGTCAGAATAAAGCAGCTGTATGATTGTTCTGCAAAGGCCCAGTAAGCGCTTCACTGTTGGTACTACCCTCTGAGTTCAAGGCAGTTTTTAAGTCTCTAGCTGATGAAATAGTCTTGGACAATTTTGTTCCTCTCAACTATACCAAGAGAAACAAAAGCAGTTTGGGCAATATACTACACTAATGCTACTTGTTCCTTCTGGGGGTTCACGTTCCGCGTGCTGCATGTATGCTCACTGCTGCGTAACTCGGTTCAGTAACAGATGCTACTTTAAGAGTCACCACGAGCGTAAGTGTGGGGCAGTAGACCAGTGTCATCATTTCCAAAATCCTGCAGAGAAGTGGTGTTCTTCAGGATATGTGAAAGTTTACAGCCCAAAGCGGTAGGTAATGTACGCAGAATAGCAAAGGTATTAATATTTGATGCCTGAAGCAGAAGATAGCTTTCGTGACCAGCAAGTTGCTTTCCCTGGTTTGTTCAACAGGGTAGTCAGTGTATGTTGTCTTCAGTAGTGGTGGACGAGAAGGATGCGCTTTCCCACATCACAGGAAAATGGATGAGTCCAGTTAACCTAAGAGCAGCTTTGGGAAAAGCTGGGGTGAATATCCAGCAGTAGGTTACGTACGCAATATCCAGAATACAAATACCCAGCAAAGGTATTAATATTTGATGCCTGAAGCAGAAGATAGCTTTCGTGACCAGCAAGTTGCTTTCCCTGGTTTGTTCAACAGGGTAGTCAGTGTATGTTGTCTTCAGTAGTGGTGGACGAGAAGGATGCGCTTTAGGTAATGTACGCAGAATAGCAAAGGTATTAATATTTGATGCCTGAAGCAGAAGATAGCTTTCGTGACCAGCAAGTTGCTTTCCCTGGTTTGTTCAACAGGGTAGTCAGTGTATGTTGTCTTCAGTAGTGGTGGACGAGAAGGATGCGCTTTCCCACATCACAGGAAAATGGATGAGTCCAGTTAACCTAAGAGCAGCTTTGGGAAAAGCTGGGGTGAATATCTTCCCCAGGGAGTACTCTCACAAGTACATCTCTGTGCACAAGAAGGTGAGTGCAGGAGTGCATGGTTTTCCTGAGGTTTTCTTCCCTCCTTTTTCCTGTGTGAAGACATGTTTTGCATGGCACAAGTATCTGGATTCTGCTTAAAGCAAGCTTTCTCCTCACATCTGTATAATCCAGGAAATAACATATTTTCTAACTTGTACTTTTGCATTACAGGCTCCTCTAGCAGAAGTCAGGGCCTATCAACAGATGGCACTGGTTGCATCTGCTTTTGCTTTTGCCTGGAGCAAGTGGAATCTAGAAGCAGGTCAAGAGCAAGTAGTGTTCAAGGTTTGTTAGACTAAACTTTAGGAGAAAACCAGCACACAACCCTCTCACAGTTAAAGAGACAGAAACAATTAACTTCTGTAAGTTATGCTCATGTCAAACATTGTCTTCAGCCCCTGCCTAAGTTCTTGGTGCAGCAGTTCTGAGATTTGGGACTGACTGCTTAGCAGCTTTCAGTGGGTCAGTGAAACTTCTTTACTACTTCGGAGCTCATGCACTTGTGAGATCTCTAATGAGATGTGTGTCTTCAAAACAAACACATAGGTCAGTTAGTGAGGCTCTAGCCAAACCTGGGATGATCCAGCTGGATGCTGATTTTCATGAAGTACCCTACTGTAGGGGGTCCCTGACCAGCAGTCTAATCTGCACATCTTATAATTAATATCTGGAAATTTCTTCTTGTCCCTCTGGGGTTGCATTTGTTCCCTGCTGTAAAGAGAGGAATAAGCAACTTAAGCATTTCATTTCCATCTCTGAACTAAAACATATGGAGTTAAAGCTTCTCCCACAGAAAAATACTCTGAGATGTAGTTGTAGATACAGAGCACACTATGCTATTGAAATCTTGAGCAGCTGTCTCCACCTCTGGAGTTTAAATGCATGTGACAAAGAGTTAGTCTAGTACTTAATCCCAGGAATGAGAACTGAAACAAAACGATGCCTGTTGCACCAGCTACTCTCGCCCCAGGAGAGAGGAGCAGCAGCTGGAGTAGCCAAACCTTGCCTTTTACAGAGGCAAATTAGATGGAAGATTTTGGTGTTGATACAGCACCTGGTACACAGTCCCTTAGGCACAGAGAGCTGATATTGTTTTAGGAGTTCAAAGCAGCACCTTGGTTTTGTTTCTGTACGACACTCATGATTATACTAGTATTTATACTGTCGGCATCATGGGCATCATCTCACAGCACATTTTTTTCCGCAATAGGTAAGTGAGCATCTTCAAGATTCTGTCAAAGACTGGTCTCTTTACATGTTTAATGGTCAGAAAGCACAAAAGCTCAAGATCACTGAAGCCAGTGAAGCATTTTCCGAAGAGCTAGAAGAAGATTCTGAATTTCACTCCACACTCTACCATACGCTTAAGGACTCTGCCAGCAAAGAAGCAATTGATAAAGTGGGAAGAGCTAGCTTCCTGTTTGTTAATGTTGTGTACGAGCTACTCCTTGCTACAAGAGTTTTAACATACTCATAAATACTGCGTGCTTTCCTTCAAAACTTTATTATCAAAAGCTTTCAATAAAGTTACATTTCAAGTCTTGAATCCTTTTCTATCCACATCATTGGAACAGCTTCCATGACTAAAATGCAAACATTATTTTTGTTTATTCTCTTGTGGCTAGACCACTTCGTCATGTTAACTGTTAGCCATCTTCAAAATTACCAACTGTTTTATTGTAAACCTGAATGGAACTGAGACCCTTTTAGGTACTTGTAAAGATGACCTTTGTCAGAATGGGGAGATTAAAAAATTTTTTTCAAGTCATGCTTTGAAAAAAAAAAAAAACACAGAAAACCCATCTCCCCAAAAAACTCACAACCCAACAAAACTAACCCAAACATGTACCCTTAAATATACCATCAATCAGAGCTTGGAAGTATAACGACCAAAGTCAGAAGCTTTGTTATACTGGGGGTGGTCCATAGTGTTGAAGCCTTATATATGGCCACAACAGCTGCTGTAGTAAAGTCCAGGAGTCCCCCGATCCTACAGGTGCTGCATCTGCTGGTCTTTGAAGAGACAGCCCAGTGAGGAAGCTTGTAAGAGCAGCAAGCAGTACCAGGACGGAAACAGAAACCCAGAGAGTTTTGTTAGCATTGGAAAAGGAAGTCTTGAAACGGGATATCCACGATGACATTAAGTTGCACCTGCACAGAAGAGAAAGTCATTGAGTGGTTCAGTTTTTCTTCAGAACATGGAAGCCCTCTTCCCACACCACAAATAAACATACAGATCCTTAACTATCCAAAGTTACAAGGCTGTTCTGTATTGGGAGCTACGTACACCAGTAGCTTACGTTCTGGGTTTAAAATGCAGACCTCAAGTCCCTGGTAGGCTGTTCAGGTGACCAACTGCAAGTCCAGCCATGCTCCCTGTACCACACAGCATTTCTGAAGAAGATTCACAAAAGCTGCCTGGCAGATTGTCAAGAAATCTTGTTTGTAGGGAACGTGCTGGCCTTATGTCC
>NW_010395855.1:23766-41976 GCF_000710305.1 Buceros rhinoceros silvestris
TGTCCTATGTTTTCTAGGGCTTTGGTGCCTTCCTTGGGGTTAGGGAGCAGTCTTACCCTCACTGACTCTACAAATCCTAGACCTCATGACACTGGGTACCTCCGTCCTTTACCAAACAACAGAAGAGATGTTTACGTTTGTTCTTGCTGCCTTCTAAGTTTTACACAGTAGTGTAAATTTTCTTGTCTCCCGCTTGATCGGGAATGCTCACGGTGGAGGCTTCGCAGTGTATGTGCATACACAGTTTCTGTGCAGACAGCAGACCTCCTTCACTGCAAGGCAGTGGCTTCCAAGGGATACTTGTTCAGGACAGCACTCTCTTCCTTGACTTGAGGTACTCCGAGAAGTTAGCTGGAATAGGCTGGAGCTAGTCGTGATAAATGCTTGTGTCTCAGCGTGTGCCAAAGCTTCTGGTAAATTTTGTACCAGCCGCAAATTCCCTGATCATTTTCACAAGATTACACGTTAGCATGATGGAGTAGCGTAGCTCTAACAGCTCTCACACAGTGACAAAGAGGAGGGATCGCAGCAAGAGGCTCCTCTAACTCATGATCTAGAGTGAGTAAGGAGTTCCTGGTGGGGTGATTTTGGCACCCGAGATCACTCATTTCTGGTTGGTTTAGAAACTGGGCATTTACAAGCCAACCAAAGCTACAGCTTTGCTTGCTCTTCCCATGTCCACCACCCTCATGATGATGTGAGAAAACTTACGCTGACTCTAGGTTCCATTTTGATGAATATTTTCCTTTTTCAGAGACACTTTCCTTCCTGGATGGTTCTCCTTGTACTTCAGCAGGTGATTCCAACTGCTCATTTCTGCAAGCAACCATCAACAGTTCCAGAGCTTTTCCATCAAGCATTCAGTTTGACAAGAGCTCACAATAGCTTGGCTTTATAGCCCTGACCAGTTGGTGGAAAGTTAAGAGTTCATTAAAAACAAACCAATCCACCCTGCACACACACTTCAGAGGAGGCTGCCATTGAACTTACTTTGTCTCCAAATGTTCATCTTCATATTCTGTCCAGGAATACGTGCTCATGAACCTCTGTAGTGAAGGACGCTTCTCATTTTGCTTTGCTCCTAGCCGCCCCCTGCCATATTTTAAACAATTTGCCTTAATTTTCCCATTGGATACATAAGAGAAAATTAGAAATTCAGCAGCAGCCTACTCATTTGAGTAGGCCTTAAACAAGTCGCAAAATCAGTTGCCTGAAAGTAGGATTTATTTAAAACAAAAACAACAAATCCATCAATGCCAGCTGCCTAGTTTTCATATTCTAGTTCTAAGACAAGACAGTCAAGGTAATTTAAAAAAAAGCTGTAACATTTAGTCATGAAGGCTCATTTAGCTATTGAAGCATGTAAAATTATGTGAAAGACACAGCCTAAATGTTACACCTCAAGAGGCTCCATAGGCTGCTTAACGCAGGCACAGTTTGAGCTCAAAATTTAACCCTATTCAAAGACAAACCCAAGTGACTTTACCAACTGCTTGATCTCCTGTTGATTTTATCGCTTCGTTCATCTCCATCGGGGTCATGGAGCAGGGCCTAGAGAAGAAGTTTGACACATTTACTGCATTTTCACACTTCAGCCCAGCTAGTTTGGAGAAGGTAAAGCGCCTCACCACCTGGGAGCCCTTACTTACCAGCGGCAACCCAATCCCTGCGCTTCCAGCACTCCTAGGCAATGCTGCAATGCTAACTCTCCGTAGGGATGATGATGGCTATACAAATAAGAGGCATTACTGACTATCAAGGGATGACTGGATTACTCACTGATCACATAAAATACCATCTGTTTTTATACAAACTGTATAGAGAAAAAATAGATGTTGATACTTAGCTTGAAGTGACACACAAAGAAAAGTCAAATCATAAGCACAGCCTAAACCATATTCTTTACAGCAGCATCTTTCCACATTAACTGCTTCCTCCCAAACACCTGCAGTGAGGCTGGCTACACAGCTTCCAGCAGAACACCAGAAGTGAGCGTGTCTAAATTCCCCTAGTGGTGCTCACAGAATTCCTACAGTCAATGTGAATTGCTCCCAACTATTTTTTTTCCATCTTTCTGTGCTAAACCCATCTTCTGTGACACCAACAAGGGAACCACACATGAACAATATTTCAGGGCTGCATGAGAGAACAGCCACTTCTGCTTCTGGGAACACTTCTTCATTTAAGTGGGACCACCTGCAGTTCTGTTGGGTTGATGGGGGGAGGTAGGGGTGAGTGAAAAATATACCCTTCTCTTTGATATCAGCCCGTATTTGAGACGGAAAACCACCAAGACAAGCATGCAGCAGAGCACCAGCACATGACAAAGCAAAGAAAAAACACACACAAACACATGCACACTTAACCACACTTGAAAATTTCATCTTAGGTAAGGGCCATTACCTTGAAGTTGAAAAAATTTGGTAGCTTTTTATTTGTAGATTCATCTGTGAAGAGATCAGATATCAGAAAGGCTTACAAGAATGCAGTGAGCTTTATCTGCAACTAAAGGTCTGACTGTAGAATGTTTAAGCAGAGCGTATCAGAGTACTCTCAAAGCAGAAGTAAGATTTCAGGAAAACTTTCATTATATAAGCTCATAATATTCACACAATACATCCTCTACAAGCATCAATTTCTGTTGCTATCATTAAATATGTTCTTCCACGGTCAAGGCAGTGTCCTGTCACCAGACAATCTTTTGCAGTCAGGAAGGAATAGCCTGTGATTCAGAGAGGTCCTGCAAGGATTTTACGAGTGTGCAAGACTGCCCTTTCTAGTTTTAAAATACATGCTCTATTTTTCAGAAGAACATAATCCCTCTCTGGCAAAGCCACAAGTGGACAGCACCATCCGAAAACCTGACCGCTGTACCTCCTGCTTAGAGGGGGAAATTCAGAGAACTGAAGGAACTTAAGGAGTAGACTGCCCTTTCTGGTTTTAAAATACATGCTCTATTTTTCAGAGGAATATAATCCCTCTCTGGCAAAGCCACAAGTGGACCGAGTGTGCAAGACTGCCCTTTCTAGTTTTAAAATACATGCTCTATTTTTCAGAAGAACATAATCCCTCTCTGGCAAAGCCACAAGTGGACAGCACCATCCGAAAACCTGACCGCTGTACCTCCTGCTTAGAGGGGGAAATTCAGAGAACTGAAGGAACTTAAGGAGTCCATAATTTTTGTTTAGAAGAGAGCAAGAAGCTCTCTTCAAAAAAGCAGTCGAAAGATCAGTTGCCTAGAAATAGCTACTGGGAATGCTCCAGTGAGTGAGCACCCAGATTTACTGCTCAAGGAATAAGACTGACTACCCCATGCAATGCATTTTTCTAAAAGCCAGAACATTACTGCATGGAGGCAATGTTTCCCCTCCCTCTAATGCCAGTTCACATACAAGTCTAATTTAAGAGAGTCGCTCCTGATACTGTTAGTAAATTGCTATTTCTTCCTCTATTGTCAGGAAAGGGGATACAACAGTCGTATAATCCCTTTACCTAATGTTAAGCTTCAGCTAGGATAAGGGTCTATCTGGCAGGTACCAGAAAAAGCGATGACAAAGCAGCTCTTCTCAGTTACCTCGATCTCCAAGAGAACTAAAGGATCTCTCATTCTGGAGCAGGACCTGCTTCAGTTCCTCAAGTTCTGCATGTTCTTTTGCATACATGCGCTTCAGGTTTTCCACATGTTGAATCATTACTTCCACAGCCTTGCTGACACGGCTCTCCTAACAGAGGAAGTGCAACAGCATTAAAAGAGGGGCAGCTCTGAGAAACTGCATCATGTGTGGAGGTTTTTTCCCCTCTCCCCGTTTAAACCATCTACTCATCTTTTAGCACTGTAATACAACACCCTCTCATTTCTGTCCACCCTTTCAGAGTTACACTGCAACCTATCACCCAACACATGCCCAAGTTAGATTGCATTTCTCCAGTGATTACTCTCATACTAAAATAAATTAGTCTTCATTTTCTGAGCCCTTACAACTCCTCCTCACCTCTTTCTCTGATCTACAGTCTCAGCTGCCACCATGCATTTGCTAGGATTGCCAAGTCATATTTTCATGCTGTTCTTCAGCATTATACACAATTACACATAACATTTGAACAGGTCTTTGTAGATTTCCATAGATTTAGCTCATTAGCTGCCCTTTCTGTAGGGCACAGAACTGTCATTAGAGCATCACGACTACTGTTCCCACATTGCATTCGTGTGCTCTCTTGTATATCTCAATCTGATGCAGGTTTTTTCTGGATTAATTTTTTGTTTGGGGTAGTTTTGTTTTAAATCATGACCACATTTCTGTTGCGTGTTTTCACACGGTGTAGCTGCTCTCAGTGCCTGGGATTACTTCTAACAAACACAAACATGACCCAAGAAGAGAAAGCCAGGACTAAGCTGCACTGGTCAGTCTGCATTACGTACACGAGATTCCCAAATGTAACTCTGGAATCAGAAGCCTAGCAAACAGATACTGCTATCCCTTTTACACCTAGAAGATTTTAACTTTGTACAAAAGGTATTTATGTGGAAAGAGTTACCTGATTAATAGCTCCCAACATCTCAGCTCTGCTGGCGACTCGGGCTGCATACTGGCTAAGAAACTGCAAGCTTTTCTGCAGCTTCTGAATAATCTCCTGTGCTTGGTTATCTTCTTCACACAAAGGAACTAAAGCCTAAGAGGCATATTTGTAAGAAAACCAGTGTGAGCTATTAGTGGACAAGGAAGGGGGAGCCCAACCGATGACACTGAGGGGTCATGATCAGGCCCAACAGCCTTGAGCACCCAACATCCTCAATCGCTGTAACTTGGATACAGACCTCCAGCGGGCAGAGACTTCAGCTTACCTAGCATAAAACCAGCTGAAGACAGGGGTTCTTGCCCAACATCCACACAACAGAAAATTTCCCAACTGCCTGAGCACACACCACACCCAGATGAAGGCCACCCCGCAAATGCAAAGTCTCTCCTATTTCAAGTGCCTCACTTAAGAACTTCACTCAGATTTGGCTATAGTATATCATACACAGACAAATCTTAAAAATAGCCATAGTAAGATCTGCAGATGTTCATCTCATCCCATCCTAACAGCCTGAGCCATCACTAACCTCTAACAACTTCAGGGCATTTGTGATCTCCTTCTTCAAATTTTCTTCAGCTAAATCTCGGGACCTTTCTTCAAGCCTTACTCTCTTGTCCAAGGTAAACAAGTCACATTTAAAACCTAAAGACAACCTCAGAAATTCAGCCTGTTGTGGGAGAGGAAAAGATTTCAGAATGATCCAAGTAATGCAGAAGCTTTTAAGGTAGATTTGGACATGACATTTGGGACTATACCCCACAAAGTTATAGGACAGATACAGAAGAGAAAGCAAACTCTGCCCACTCGGACAAACCCAGTCTTCCCATCTGTAGTGATGAGGGAAATAATGCGCAGCCAGAATAGGTGATTTCCTAGCAGGATGCAGCATGCCATCTGTGTCTTTTGACAAAACTGTCTTAAATCAAACACATTTGCCTGGGAGGAGGTCACAGTTATGCTCCCTCAAGCTTACAAACAAATGTTCCAGTACCAAGAATTCTTTTGTTCAGTTTTACAGATTTCCCCCTTTTCCCATCCCTTCTAAAGTTTCCACTGGCCTCGGAAAGACAGATTTCAGAAGCCGACTTACAGAAACACACCCAGTATACACTACTCAGCATCACTCTTTTACATAGGACAAGACATTAATTGGGATCTTTCCATTGTCAAAGATACTTCAGGATACAAGCAGCTGAGACTTACCTCCACTTCTTTTTCATTAGGCAAGTCACTGTAGGATAAGAAAAAGCAATCATGTAGCGTACCACAGCTTTAAAATCTACCTGCAGGTAATTACTGGAAGTCAAGACACTTACGGCTCACTTTGCTTTTTCTCTCCTTTAATGCCACCTGAGGTGGGTGAACTCCCTGAGAAGAGAGAAAAGGTTCTCAGGCAAAGGTGAAAAAAGAGTCTCCCCAAACCAGCTTATGAAAGTCTTTTAAGCTCCAGAAGCCACTGTTAAAGATGTTAAGCTGTTACAGTATTAAGCTCTTGCCAATAAAAACTTGTTTACCTCGGAGTATATTAGGGTTACAGCGTCAGTACGACAGCACAGCACTGTCACTTACACAAAGCCCCAGAAGCTACGTGTTTAGCTGGCTCCAACTGGCATCTAACTAGTCCAGGAATGGTTAATAGGTTTTGGCTTAAGTCCCCGGCCTGTAGGTTCAGGACGTTACATGACTTACTACATCACTAGCTTTTAGTGAACTGCAAAGGCAAAAGGTGAGGTGACTGGAAGAACGGAGATGCTTAAGCACAGTTCAGCAGAAACATCCTGCTTATCTATATCATAATACCCCGAGCTCTAACTAGCATAGAGGATGCAGCTTTACAAGAATTTGAGGAGGCCAGGTGTGCCAAAAATGTTTGAAACATCCCAAGAAATTTTCCTTCCTGTCTTGATAAAGATAGAGCTGGTTAGATCAGTATCTGTAGACAGAGAAGCAGATTTTGCATGATAACATTTTCCTCCTCTCCACTGCTAACCCATTTTGAACTCTAACTGCAGCTACTGCTCCTTTAAACAAGAACTCCTCATAACAATTGGTGAGGGGTAGGCAGCTCTCTGCACATCTTTACACAGCCCTTCACCCAGGTGACCAAGGCACGCGCTCCAGTGAGTTACATGAGCGTATTCAGCCAAAACCTCTTACCTTTCCTGCTGGGAGTGACAGCTGCCGCTTCTTCACCCTGCTCTTTATTATTTTTCTTTTCCTGGCTCACCTCCTAAAGGCAATATCAGAGAGCAGTTATAGCAAAGAACAGCCACAATACCACTGGAGGGACCTGCACCCTCCTGCAGTATTTTTCTTTGTCACTGCTCAGCCAAACCAGTTCTATGTTTCACAGTCACTCAGGCTCTTACTGGGTCTTGCTTTAAAACGTTTTGAAACGCAGTTCTGTGTTCTTCCGTCACGGAGCAGAATTTCTTCTCTGTCAGATCCGCTCCTGGGGAAAAACATCCCCAAAACCAAACGTAAGGATAAAAACAAAGCAAGTCTCCAACACCCAGTGTACTAGTCTGTACTAGGACTGGAAGAAACTGCAGCAAATGCCAGGAGAGAGCATTAAGGAGAGGCAGCAGCAAAGAACATAAAGACAGAAAGGAAGAATTGTGGTGATGATTGTGTGTGGCTTGGCAAAAAAAATCCCAATAAGAAATGTTACATGTTTACAAGTGAGAACATTACTCCTGGTTGTAGCTGAAGTTGCAAGAGTTATAGTAATATTGCCTTGGATAAATGAATTTCATTATTTTGCTACCAGCAAGGGATTAGTTTGTTCACTATTTAAAAGAGACAGTTTATAATTAATTTATTTAGAATTTTAGAAGCACAGAAATACGTAAAAAAACCCATGCACAAACAGGGTAAGTGATGAGTATTTGCAATTCTCTTTTCATGTTACGGCATATGAGACGAGTCAAGAAATAGATGCTACTTCAGCTGACACCACAGAGGAGCTTGAGCACAACCAGGTCATTAAATGCCTACAGTTGTGGTATTTCAGGCGTTCATAGGCTGGAAACAGTCTACCAACTTGGACTGTCCTCTGTACCTAGAAAACTTAACTAGCAGGGTGTAGATGGATCCAACAAAAAACCTTTCCCAGAAGGTAAGTGGTGATGAACTGATGATGCCAGTTCAAAGGCAACACAAACTTTCTAGTGCCACAATTTAAAGTAGGCAAAAATAACCTCTAGAAACACAGCTATTAAAAATATTTGAAAAGGAAATATTTAGCAAACTGAAGAAAGTCTGAGAGTCACACTAGTTTCTTGTGTAGCAGTATCTCTGGTAGCTATTTATACTTTTTAGAACATCAACAATAATTTTTTTGACTGTTTATGTAGTCATACATCCCCACAAAGATGCAAACTAAAGAAATGACACAACCACCACCAGCTTTGGATTTGAAGCTATTTCTGTTTTCAACCTTCACATTGACAATGATTTCTACTTAGCACTCCCTTTGGGCACTGCTGATTTTTGCAGCAGCCCTGCACATCCGACCTGGCAGTCTCACAAGCACCTTTGGAAGGCATTGGGTGGTGAAAACCACAAGCAGAGATTCGGTGTCTCCGTTCTAATACTAAAAATACTTTCTACGCAGAGATGAACAACAAGCAGTAGGATTCTCATACTTTAAAGCTATTTTGACTCTTTGTTTTGCATATCTGTTTCCTCCTTGCTGAAGACACTTGGACCTCATATGAAAACTAAGAGCAAAGGCAAATTAGTAGAAAGCAAATATATTTAAGTGAAGGGACTGAATTAGATTTCAGGAAGGTAGGGTTAAACAAAAAACCAAACAAGAAATGATAAAGAGTCTTATTTTTAGGTAAAAGTTAAAAATGATTACAATCATTCATGCACGTGTATTCTGTGCTGCTCAGTTTTTCTAGATATAGCTTAAACACCCTGCGTACCCATACTCCAGTTTTGTTTTGCTTTTAGTTTAAGTGGAAGAAGCACCATCAGATCCAGCAAGAATAATTCTTCTGGGTGTTTATGGCTATAACAAAAGACATAACCATACACAAAAGTCTCTATCCTCGTCTATCCTCCGGATCCATTCCAGCTTTTTGCACACAGAGCATCAGTTTTGAAAGAAAGCGTTAGTCTAGCTGCATCACTAAACTTAAACCATGAAAACATTTCTCTCCTCCCAAAATTGCTTGGTGTTTAGTACCCCCCCAGTGTTTTGCCAGCTGAGCCATCATTAGGTTTTCACTAGGTTATTTCATGTTTACTTCTTGCAGTGCTGTAGGCTATCAGCCTCTTGCAATTAGGTAAAGCTGCATTACTACTCAGTTTCCAGAAGGTCGAGAGCACTCAGAAGCAAAACTGTGCTCAATAACAGAAAAATCACAAGTTGTCAAATAAGTTATTTTTGTCCCTTCAGCGATGTGCTGGAAGCAAGCTGTTTCCTCACTGCATGAGTGCCAGTGTGCTGCAGCAGTTACTGTACCCGATACAGGACCAGTCAGACCCTTACCATTGCTTTTCTCCGTTGCTACAGAAGTTGGCACATCTTCCTCACTTTCACGTGAGCACACACACGAGGGTGATCTTTCCTCCATAACAAGGCAGCCTGTAATATCAGGCAATAGAAGAGAGAGCTCTTACTGTTCAGTAAATGCAGACTTGCGCATTATCTAGTGCCAAGACTTCCACCGTAGAAAGTTCACAGTTCCGTGCCCCAAGTTACGGGCTTACCTGCTACTGGTGCAGTGCTTTCCAAAAACGATGTAAGAGTTTCTTGGGGTGAAGTTAAGTGATCACTGCCAAAACAAAATTCTTTCAGAATCCCATTGGTATTATACGGTCTTGATAAAGGCTTTTAAAAGCTTGCACAAAACCTGACCTGGATAGGATCAAACTGCCTGGTAGTGTTGGCTCTCCACGGTCAATCTTAACAGAAAGAGAAGAATTAGTATCAGGGAAAGCGTTGCTGTGTGAGTCAGAAATTTGTATGTCAGAGTTTTAACAATTCCCCCAGCTGTGCCCAAATTATTTCAGCAGTGAAGAACTAGATGGCAAGTATGCAGATTTATCTGCTAGTCTAAAGCCATGCATACATGCAGTATGTAGGTCAGCATATCATCGTGAGGAGAGAGAACTGCTTCTGTAGAAATCTTGCCTCAGGACTATCATAGAGGTGTATTTTTGGTTCCAATGCACATTTTCAAATTACCAACATACGAGTTACCATGCCACTGTCTAGCTCAACGTCATTCATGAAGATATATCCATTTTCAAGGTTTTGACCTCAAGCCCTACAAAAGCGAGGTGCACAGAGCTTCACTCAGCCATAGACAGACTCATTTAGGTAAGTAAAAGCTTTACTATTAACTGCTCAACCAAGTAGATGATTCAGGACACAGAAGTTGTGTTGTACACATTAGCGTCTGAGTGATGCGAGTTTTCAATACTGTATATATAGCGATTATCTAGCTACTTCAGAAGGCTTCAGCCCTCCTCCTTTGTATGCAGTCAGCAGAGGAATTCACCAGTTACAGGCTGGTACTTAGTTTTTCGTGTTCCTTTACCTGCTACACTGCGGTTCTGGACCTGAGTCTTATCACATTACAGACAAAACAACATCTTAAGTCTTTTAATATGGCAAGAGATGCTGAATGGGAAATACCCCTCTTCATTTCACCCCAGGAAACTCCAGTTTGCTTATTCAGTTGATAGATCAGTCTCTCCTTATGGGTGAAAATCCAGGTGAAACAGAGGTTTAAAGGGTTAAGACAGTAATGACTTGTGATTAACTCCACCCACTACAGAAAAGGAGTGCTGAACAAAACCCAAAGCTATCTCCAAGCAGAGAAGGAGTGAAGCTTTGGGGAGCTCCCTACATATCAAGTGTCCAAGAGCATTACTGAAGTAGAAAATGACTACAGAAAAAACATATTACCAAGTGATTGCCTATGTTTTGGTCTTTTCCCTCCCCCCTCAAACATCCTCAGAGGGCCCAGAAAACCCTGCGAAGTACAAAAGGAGGTGACTAAGGCCCTGGTCACTTCTGAGGTCAACCAACTGCTCCCACCACCAGTAAATGCCTTCTCTCTCCTCTCTGCTCAGAGCAGAGCTGCACTCACAGAGCCCTGCCCCAGCCAGCTGGATGTTTCCCCTTAATGCAAATCCAGGGTATTTTTATTCTCATTTGAATTCTCTGTTTAAGCTTAAGGAAGTACAGCATTGCATTTGCCTTGTTCAGGCTATTACGTTTACAGGAGCACTGGGGAAGGAGAAGGTGAAAATGAATAGCATGTTGGAATGGAAATAAGAGACATCTAAAGAGCTTTTAAACCACACACATCACAACCCAAACAAACAAAAACTTGCATCAGCTGGAACTGACTAAAGCAATATATTATTCTACATGTCCTCGCCCTCACCAAGTAATCACATGGTCAGTTTTTTTCTGTTTGCGATGAAGGGAAATCCTCAATTCCATTTTTAAAACCCCGTACTGACTATTAAGATCAGTGCAATCCATGGGAGTGCACAGGATACACTTTAAGAAAAACAATAAGAAACCCCCACATTCTAGATTTCCTAAAGTTTTTTTTTGCACAAGGCATTAGAAAATGGCAGTTCTTCCTAATAAAAGGATTGTGTCAAAGATCCTGCAGTACATTCCTAAGCACTTTTTCCCTTCTCCATCCCTTTGATTAACATATTAATCCAAGGATCTTCTATCACAACTCACAAATCCTGGCCCCAGTGTCTCGTGTAACTCGTCCCAAATGAGCATTAACATTTGGAAGGCCTATCACCTGTTTTTTATACTGTGATGTTCTGATTTTTAAATGTGAAAATCAGAAGTATAAAAAGCCCAAGCTTCATCTGACTCTCGCAAACGCTCCTTTAACAAATAGCCCCTAAAATCCTGTGGTGACAAAGCTTTGACAAAATAATTTGACTTACTGAAGGGCTTGATCAGCTCAAAACATCTGCCACCACAGTGGAATAGGAAACACTAGGGAGACTTCTCCTATTAAACAAGGTCATTCAAATGTTGCTGCATGTCACTTTTTAGAACAGATACTGGACACAGCCCATTTGCCTTTTCTCTATAGCAAGTTTAACATTTTTATTTTCCCTCTCTAGAGCACTCACACAAAAGGTTTATATAAGAAAGAGCAAAAAATGAAAAATAACATTTCTGAGCCCAGCTAGAGTTACAGAAAGCTCCAGAACAATGAAGCACAGGCATTTCAAACAACTTTCCAGGACTGGATAAAGCTGAAGAGGTTAAAGAGGTTATCCTCTTTAAGATAGCTTTAAATAGTAGCAGCACAAGCTAGGAGTTCCTTGCCTGCTTTACCCCAACACTTCACCCCCCGTATGCTGAAACCACAGGCAGTCCCCACCACTCTTTTTACCTTCACTGCACGTTCTGCCTTGATTTGCTGCTACAACTGTACCACTGCTGTACTTGAAGGTACCACACCAGTTTGGGCAGGTCTGAGGTTGCCTACTCAGTCTTACATCAGGTTCACAGAAACTACTGACCCATATTCTTCCATCATCACCAACATCAATACTGGAGTTCATAAAGCTAATTAGAAGCCCTGCATGGCAAGTCTGGATTTCAATAGTGAGTATTATGGCACAGAGCACAACTACGTCTGCTGAGCTGCAGCTCATCCTGCTGTTGCTATGAGAGCACCAACTGACAGTTCAAGCTGTAGATGCAGGATGCAATACAGCAGCGAAGAAATGTCAGCTGAAGGAAAATTTTCATGCAGCAAAGACATTATTTTTTCAGCTGTTACGATAGCCGTGGGAGAAAGCACAGAGAAAGGCAGCATTCACAACTAGAACATCCTGTGGCTTCTTGCAGGTGGACAAAAAAGCAGCAAAATCACTCAGAATTCCCTAGTAGAACTGAGTATCACAGCAGAAATAACACTGTCTCAAGCCTTGAAACCACATTTAAATACTCCCCAGCTAAAAGCATGACCCAGCTGCATGTGAACATCAAGACACATTTGGGTTTACAACTACAGTATTCCAGAAGCGTGCCCAGATAGAAGGGACTGCTCCACGCAGAACAAGATGTCACAGCACCCTGCTGACGGATGCCAGCTCCGTTCACCTTGGAGCAGTGCTGATTTACAGCTGCTCAATCTGGATCTGGGTCTGAGCAAGGCACTATATGCTTGAACCCATTCAAAACTACATCTTGGGCATCAGAGACAGCACTCACCTCAGTAAGTGAAGAGTCCATCATTGTAATGGAAACAGGAAGGTCTGCATCAGTATAGTTACCAGCAGAGCATATTTTCCACCTGGCAATACACATTTTATTTGCATATTGCCCAAACAACCGTGAGATATATTGCCCGTTTTCCTTAAGCACATAACAACTGAATTTGCCACTATCTGTGTAGTCAGACAGCTGGTCTCTGTGAAAGAAATTCATCACTAACATCAATCCCTCCTCCCCCAAACAGCAAGAACCATCACCAGTCCTTCTCCCAACCTCCTCCACACTGCACAATTCTACAGAAAACCAGTGACTTCAAGAGCTGCTGAGTCTTTTGCTGCAGTCTGCCTGCCTCTGCATCTTCAGGAATGTCCTTATCTTTTAAAATATTCACTGACAATTGTTAGCTAGCTTTCATAGTCTAAAGCAGTTCAATCTCTATTTTAAAAATCTAAGAAGGCAGCTTGATAAGCCAAGCACTCAAATTCCTGCTCTAAACTCTGAAAAAAATGTGACTCCTCAAAGCCAATAGCATTTTGGGTCCTAAATGGGAGCACCAGTAGTGACTGAAAATAGACTCAAGAATACCTACATCACGCCTCAGTTCTCCAGCATGAAATGGAAACACCATCACTGTATTTGGCTGGTGGTCATATCAACAGTTAAAGTTTTAATATTACTTTTGTGAACAGAAGCGAAGTGTTACCCCATAATGCCATCAGCTGACCAAGTGTCCAATATTTCCTGTAAGGGACACCCTGCTGTTGCACTCAGTATGTGCTGGGGATACAGCTTGCCCTTGGAACCTGCTAGATCCCTTGGACTCTTCTACCCTTCACCCCAAAGAGGTTATTCTGCCATCTTACTTGCACCCAACTAACGTCACTTCTGAAGTGGATGCATGTCCCAGATAGCAGCTCTCAAATATGCAGCTGCCAGAGCTCTGTCTACAAGGCCAATCCCAGTCGTGTACAGGAGAGTTACTTAGGCGTGAGGTTTCCAAGCTCAGAGCATCTGTTACAAGAGACAAGGGTGAAGAGTGGTGGTCACAGGCAAAGTTGGATTTAATCACTTTTTTATGAAATCTAAAATACTCAGGAAGCAGACCAACCAAATACAGATTTACAAAAAGACAACTCTCATCTTGGTATGAGTGAGTTATGCGGCCTCCACATATTTTGTAGATGGAGAGTCTGGAGGGCCTGGGGATAGGGATTTTCCATCAGTCAGGTTATAGAAACTTCCACGTAAGACATCTTTGTTGTAGCAAATTGTTTTGTGTGGTAGAGGACTGGGAAATAGATGTGGTTTTGTATCAATGCTTGATTGGTGCAAGCTGAGAATATCTGCCTTACTTGTGGCTGGATCATGATATTACAGCAAGTGGCAAGAACACTCCAAGCTGGCCCACTGAAACAGCCCTTTCCAAGCAGCACAGCACTCTTAACAAGGAGAATGTGCAGTCAAGCAAAACATTCTGTTTTGCCCAGCGTGGCATAGAACTACATTTGAGCATTTTATAGTTTGAGAAGAGACAATGTTGTACCAGCTTACTGCTGGAAGAAGCATTTTGCCTATGAAATCTCAAATGCACTTTGCAGTTCTGTGGCCCTGCAGTGCACATCTGCCAGTGGTTACTTTTAATACTCATAAGGCTTGAGAGTTGCAGAGAAGAATGAACACCTTAAGAATGCAACTGATTCTCTGTAGCTTCATTACCCATTTAAGTTTTTAAACTAGGTCTGACCTCAGCTCAGCAGCAAAGTAACAGGACATCGCTTGCTCTCTCAGTGTGTGCCAGTCAGAATGGGAAGAACATAACTTAAGCCCTCTTGATCCAGGCTGGTGAGCATCTTGTCAGGAAGATACTAGGATGTTCAACTTACTTCAATAGTTCCTTAAGCTTTTTTTTTTTAAGGACTCCTCTTAGCCAGCCACCTTTTCAGATCTTTCACTACAAGCATTAATATGTCAGCCTCCCAGATTACATGCAGAAATAGGCTAAAGCCAACAATAGATTTTCCACACTCTACCAGCAGGTTTAACACCATTGATACTGTTCTATCAACTTTTCCCATATTTCAGAAGAGAGACAGAAAAATGGCCAATGCCACCAGGTCTTACCTAGCAGAGGTGTGCTATACCAGTATGAAATATCTGAGGACAGTGTCCTGGAACATTCAGGGCATAAGGTGGGCCCTTTACTCCACAGTCGCCTAGAGCAATTGAGCTGCAAATTGAAAAACAAGTGCTGCTGTTGTTCAATCGCACTGAATACATGAATGCCATCAATTCCTCACACACACACAGGCACAGTTACATCTGCATAATGTAATACTAACAGTTGTACAAATAAATCATCTGTTCCTTTTTTGTCTAAGAGCCCACATCCTTAGTGAGCAGAATAGATATAGGAAGAGGCAGAATAATTAAACTTCATATTTTCAGACACGTTGATTCAAGCTTGGTCTTGAACTAGATACTACAAACAAGGCAAGATGAGTAGGACAGAAGAATAAAAGAACCACCCAATCAACTAAACCCCATGAAAAACCAAAAAACCCAAATCACCTCTTTCAGCCAAGCCAACCAGACAGACTAAGGAATGGAACATTTGTCTTATGTCCAGCATCTGCTACACAGATCAGATTTCCCTCAGCAGGAGGGCACCTCCAGCTTGGCTGCATGGAGACAAAGCACTGCCCCCACCATCCCCTGTCCCTGAGTGTACACCACTTGGTTTGCTGTTTAGTGTAAAGAGGCATCACTTGAAGATGGCTAGAAGAAACTTCTGAAGCAACACTTATGCAGATGCTTTTGACGTAATAGTGCATAAGTGATGAAAAACAGAAAAGAAACTGGAAGATGTAGCTCTATCTTCAGCCTCTGATCCTTCTCAAAATGCAATTCAAACACCTGTATTTTGCCACAGTGACTGTTCAGAAGCACTTGGAAACTGGTTTTGCAATAAGGTTTTGAATATACCTTTGTATGTGCACATAGATCCACATGCATATGTACATAAATATGCATCTCAAATCATTTTTTACTCAACGTTTAATGTGGCAAAATTTCTCACAAGGAAAGTTACCAATTTCCTTCAGATCAAAAAAAATAAGACCAAGCAAAATGAGCATCACATTAACAGGCTCAGCAACAGTCATAGCAAGCACACTTACCTTCCCTTTTACCAGCTCAGCTGATGTGGGCAGCAAACTGTAGTCAGATTCTAACTCTGCACAGCTCTGTTACAATAGAGAAATAGTTTAAGGCAGGCAGATGTTGAAGAAAAAGTAAGAAAAAGAGAGAAGTAATACTATTGCTCATTATGAGCAAAGTGGAATTTTATCTTTCTAACTGAGCTATTTTCAGTTCTCAGTTGCTTGCCCCTATGCAGTTGTTTCCCCTTGCTACTTTCAGCCTTTAGTTCTGCAGACTTTCATGCACAAATACAGGTTTTATTCATATGCAGCTCGTCCACACTTTTGGTTCTACTCCTCCGATGCCCCTGTTACAGCCCAGGATACATTTTAGGATCTTCTCTTTGTCTTTGTAAATACCTTGTTATTCTATGTTACATCCAGACCGTTCAAACCCTGAGCTACAGCATTCCTTACTAGAGCCAGTTGGGAAAAGAGTCTTCTCACAATGTCTCCCCCTCCACCCCCTTCCAAAATCGAAGAAAGTATTTTTATTCAAAGCAAAAACTCCAGTTATATAATTTCCAACGTATTTCCACAAAGGAGCACAAAGGCAATAACTGTTTCACTGCCTATTCCAATATCTTGACATTGAAAAAACTACAATTTTTAAAAATTTGTTTTCAAGACTGTCTGCAGAAGAGAGGGCTGATTATGGGGGACAAAACACACCAATGCATCAGAAAAAGCTATGCTCAGCCCCATTTGATATGAGCACTAACAACTGTCTACAGTGAAGACCAACACCTCACCTCTAAGTTCTAGCCCGTTTCTTCCAGAAGGTTAAGGAAGGAAAATAATAATGAGCAGATCAGCACATACAGTTTACTGCCTCCACAGTTGCGTACGTGTTGGAAAAGAAGAAATCAATGCTGCCAAAATACTTGCAGTCCGTCTCAGCTGTGGATCATCTTGGGATGTCCTTCCACCAGAGTACCTCCTATACAAGCCTACCTTTTCTTCTTCCACCAAACAAGCGTCATACCTGATACAGCAATTCAGAGAGTCGCCTTTGAAGCAGTTCCCATCTCAGTGCATTAGCAGTTGCTATGAAGAGACATGTACAAATCTTACAGGGTTCCTTATAATTTGATAACAAGTAGTCAGATGTTATAGCATCTTTAAACCTGACTAATGCCTATCATGAATCCACTGTACTTTGCTTTACTCTAGTTATACCTACAATAATTTTTCACAAGAAAGATAATTTTAAAATTGCAAGTTCTGCTCTACAGAAAATACTGAGCACTTTTCCTTCTCTGTTATGTTTCCTCTTGCTATAAGGGGTGGGGACAATGCATCCCCAAATCAGCATTAAGGTGCCACAGTACCCTGTGGAAATGGACAACTCCATTACTTGTTTTTGGAAGAGGAACATTGGTCCTTCCAATCCAACACCCTGCACAGAAATTTTAAAGTCAATGGGCTTAATGTTATACTTAGAAACATTCTTTCTTCAATATGGTAATATCAGGGCCTGCCTCTGGTGACTTCTACCTTGATATAAGCCTAACATAGCTTTTATATCACAGCTAATAATGGGGGGTGAGAGGTGAAAGGAGATTTCATTAGCACTGTCTCTTCAGTGTCCAAGCAAAAATTGAAGGCGGCTCTCAACAATTTGTTCAACTTTTTCATTGGATAAGGGCTGTAACAGTGGCAAGTCGTGATTAGACAGCTTCTGTTAGACGAAGGAGCTGTGCCAGGTTGACTTAGGTTGAGTAGGGAACCTGTCGGCTAAGGAAGCCACTAATTTCTCATCTCCTACCATGCAGGTGGAAGGAACTAGGGGAAAGTCATGGGTAGGTGGCTGGGGAAGGGACCACAGCACAGCCCTTCAATTAGAAGGGGCACTAGACATGTCTGGCCTTCTGCAGGAACCAATACAAAGCATTGTCCTCCCAAACTCCCATCCTTGTTTGTCAGCCCTGTTCTTTATAACACTTGCAACTTCTCCAAACATCTACATGTATAGAGAGGGATTTCTTGCAAACTACTGAAGTGATTTAAAGCCAGTCTCAGCCACTTTCAGGGTGGTAGTTTGAGGAGGAACTGTGGGGTTTTGATTGGTTTAATTTTTTTTAGTCACAGTGGCACTAGTCCTTTCTATGTGTCTGAGTTCTCTTTTCACTTACTCCAGCTCTCTTGGCAGAAAAGCTTTGACTATTCAGAGCTGGAAAATGACACACGCTTTCCATTGTTATG
>NW_010395855.1:42103-60308 GCF_000710305.1 Buceros rhinoceros silvestris
TGCCTCTTGCTAAAAAAGCAACCCCAGAGTTTGAATAAAACAGTAAACCTGAAAGCAATGTGAGCACACACGTGAACAATTCCAAAATGTGGGTCAGAAGTCAGCAAGCACAGCCTGGAGCTGTTTCTGTCACATCAGTGCTTAACAGTTGTGCCATAGA
This sequence comes from Buceros rhinoceros silvestris, assembly GCF_000710305.1. Classification (NCBI taxonomy): domain Eukaryota; kingdom Metazoa; phylum Chordata; class Aves; order Bucerotiformes; family Bucerotidae; genus Buceros; species Buceros rhinoceros. The sequence goes on from NW_010395855.1 coordinate 42,264, forward strand.
GCCAAGCCAGAGAGTCCTACATAATTTTTCCTACAAGATGGATTGTAGTTTCACATAGAGTTGTTTGAGGCCCATATACATTGAGCATCAGTCACATTGCCCAGGGAAATGCATGCCTGAGGACAAATGTTCAGTAGGTTTAAGGCAGTCAATTTTTCCCCTTATAAGCAAGGGATACACGCTCCAGAATGTGGAAAAGCCACATGTACTGCAATCAAACTACTGCATTAATTGCCCAAGCTTTTGAGGTGTTGCTCTTAACAAGTTAGCAAGAGATAGCATGAAGTTCCCATGCTTCCATAGCAGAAGTTGCATGCATGCCATGCAGTGACAACATTGCTTTCTGCTAAAGAGAACATGTTAATGCTGTGCAGTTATAAAAAACTACACACACAACACAAGCAGAATGTAGGACACAAAAGTCAGATCTATTTGGTGCGGGAAGCGTAAGAAGGATGACTTTGTTAGGAATAAGAAGGGCTATTCAGGTGTGGGAACCGCACCTTTAGTAAAGGAGTGCCAGTGTCAGCCATGGAGTTACAAACCCTTCCTACTAGGACATTCTGCAGCTTTGGTTCAGCCCAACACCCACTCACCGGGATCCCACCTGATCCTCAGTCCAAGTGCCATAGCTGCAGATCTCAAAGAAGGGGAAAAAACAAGAAAGAAGGGGGGAGGAACGACAGACACAACTCCATTTTACCAGATGCATTTTACCAGATGACCTGTAGATCAGTCCTATTCCCCCTTACCATAACTAAGCCATAAAGGATTTGCCCGTACAAGAGTGAATGCTGGCACACTGCCAGTAGTTACTCACTTTTCTGGTCTTCCACCTGTTCTTGAAACAATTGGCAAGTGCTTGTTAAAGCTGCATTCACGTCCTTGAGTTTTTGCTGCTCAGAAATGGCTTCCTCTAACTTGCACTTCAAGGATGCTGCTTCCTCACAAGCACAGCTAAAAGCTTCAACTTGATCCTCTGCCTAAGCACAACATAATATTTGAGAAAAAAGAAAGGAATAAAAAATACAAAAGGAATAAAAAAACAAAGCAGCCTGGCTAAGACAAGGAGCCTCTACAGTTCATGTAAATGAAACCGAACTGCATCTGTTCTTTCTCAGGAAGTGATAAAGCTCCCTCTGAACTTCTGCATTTTTACGCTGGGGTGGACTGTGTACAGAAGCTATTTTGGGGTTTTTTTTCTTTTTTTTTAAGCTACCACAAATATGCAATTCTGCCTCTTTCATCAGCAAACTGTTGTCACCACCCCCTCATATTTTACTTCCTCTGCTAGTTCCACTTTTGCAATGAGGCACTGCAATCTGAACATGCGATTTCCTTTCCCAAGAGCAGCAATGCATTGTGTGTAGCGTTTTGCATGCTTGTTTCCTGCGTAGACAGAACTAAGCTGTCCCTTACCTGTTTTCTGGCATCCTCTAGCTGCTTCATAGCTTTTTGCAGCTCTGAACTAAGGGCTTCTGCACGGCCAGCAGTATCTTCTTGTAGCTGTTTGACAGTTTCTATCTCATGTTGCCTGCGGGGTGAGAGCGAGCATAAACCACAATCCGTTACTGACATCTGAGAGCAGACATACCCGGGAGATGAGACACACTAGTAGTTGAGACACGAACCAAGAACCACATTCAGCTGTTACATATTGCAGTTCCCTAGGATCCAGCACTAGGGACTTAGCTCTTGCTAAGCACAATTCAAACTAGTAGGCAGATAAGGCTTTTCTACAGCAGCTCCAGCATTAGGAAAGGGATGGAGGTTTTCCCTAGTTTCTCCCCAGCTGACCAGTGCAATGACTATGCCAGCCCCAGCCAGATGCATGCTGTAGTGGAAGCTTGTGGAATATCCAGAGAACTCTCAAAGATCAAGAACTTAGTTGGGCATACTTGCTGTTTGAACAAAAGAATGCATTGTCTCACGGTTTGGGAAAAAGAAATCCTATAGAGAGTCAGTTGTCCTAGAAAAAGATACTTTGTACCTATTACTGCAGATACACATCCTTATTAGCTTAATTTCCTAGTGTTTTAGAGGCTATTTCACTTGACAGCAAGCAGATGCCATCAGAACCAGTCCTAAAGATGATGGCTTTCAAGGAATCCCTTCTATTCCACTGCAGAAACCCTTTGCCCATTTCTTCTCTAACTCACTTTCATAGATTTTTCTTGTTGCTATCACTACAAACAATTTTGATACAGAGAGGCAGCTTTAAGAAACCAAGCTATCAATACTTTCATGAGCTCTTTTCCAGTGAAGAGAAAGCTTGTGGGAGGTCTACATTAACAATATAATGTAGAAGGTAAGTCAGGCAAAAATGCAGTATGACTGCTCTGCATTAGCTCTGAGGGAACACGATATCCTTGGGAAGCTGCGTACACCCCATAACCAGGTAAAGGCATACGTGGAAAAGTTTACATTTAGCATAGGATAGCAGAAGGCTGACATTAAGTGGAGCCAAGGCTTGCTCAAAGACAAATTCAAGAAATACTTGACTAGCTACTTTCTTGAATGTCTGAGGGTACAAGGGAGGATGGGCAGGTAGAGGATTACACCTGCTGTCTTTTGCTGCCATCTCTCAGAATCATGGAACTGTTTTGGTTGGAAGAGACCAGGTCACCACTACACCATGTCCCTCAGCACCACACCGATACACCTTTTAAATCCCTCCAGGGATGGTGACTCCACCACTCCCCTGGGCAGCCTGTTCCAATGCTTTACAACTTTTGGTGAAGAAGTTTTTCCTAATACTCAACCCAAATGTTCCCTGGCAAAACTTGAGGCCATTTCATCTCGTCCTGTTGCTCATTACTAAGAGTAATATCTGTAACACCAAAACTCAGTGGTAACCACGTGTCACTAAACTAAAATTTAAATTTTCTTATTTAATAAGATAACTCATTGGAGCTACACCCTTGAGAAACTGACACATTACAACATCTGGGGCTAACAATTGTCTCCCAAAGCAATAACACCTGCAGGCATATATTTTACAGATCTTCTGCTTCACAATAAACTAGCAGTTTAATGATTGCACCTGCTAGATAGGCAGTGCCCTCTAACTGCTCAGTCTGTGGTCTCCCTGGTATTTTCAAAGACATCTCCAAGATGACATGCAACTTCATACACAAACCTTAACTCCCACATAGTGTAAACATTACAGTAAAACCAGATCTGCTCTCCAAAACAGCAGATAATTCTACTCTGTGAAAAAAAGTCAGAATTCAGTAAACTTTGTTCCACAAGACAAAAAATCTCAAACTAAAAAAAACCACACACGCTCCCCAAACAGATAACCACCACCGACAACAAAAACCAAACAAACACACAACACATGTTTTGAAGGGGTACCTGGCAGAGAGCTCTCTCCTTAAGTGAAATTGCTCCGTTTTGGCTCTCCTCAGGTTGCCTGCCATTCGAATAAAATCCTTCTCCAGAGATTCTTTGTATTTTTCCAAGAGATTAAGTTTCTGGATCCAAAGGTTTCTTTTTTCTCCCAGTTCTTGCTTGAGAACCTGTGAAATATTGCAACTGAGTTGCCATGTGGTTAGATGAGGAGCAGAGCCCCAATTTATATAGTGAGAATTTATTTCCCTGCTCCAACATTTAGCATCATAACCTACATCCAAACACTATCAGCAATAAAGAAGGTGGAAAAATGACAATATTTTATTATCTACTTCAAAGCATCTGCTTGGGTAAGGGGAGAAAGAAAGAAATGAGAAAAACCCCACATTTTAATGAGGAAAACATTATAAAGGAGTAAAGAGTGTTTGCTTTGTACAAAACAGTGTTTTGCGCACTCTAACAGGTTAACAAAGCTACCTAAACTTCAAACTTGTGTTTTCTAATTCCTGAACACGATGAGATGTGGGACTCCTGCCACGTGTTAGTAATTTAAGACTTTAAGATGGAGCAATGCATAACAGTTTGCACAAAAACCCCTAAGTGTATGACAGTTCGATTTGAGAAACGGCTCTCACTTTTTTCAAAAGATTACTTCTCCGCCTTTCTTTCTGCGCGGATCTAGGGTACATAGATAGTCCTCTTCCTCTCTAGCCTTTGTAAAACAAATATGTCCACATACATCACCAAAAAACATTTCATAAGGGGAAGTTTTAATAATGAACATCTTTAAGGAAACCCTAAAATTGTTTATTTAGACTTCTGTGACCCATTCCTCAAAGTACAATTAAGTCCATGGGCACCAATTTGAGTTTGTATTACAGCAAAATAAAGACAGCAAAACCCAATAAATCCATATTTCAGCTTGTCATACGTGGCTAGCCAATTAAACCTATCCAAGGGATGGCTCCTATGACAGAAGTTCTCAGTTTTACCTTTGGTTTGTAGGAAGAAAAAGAGGAAGAGGGTAAAACTGAAGCGTTAAGTAACATTGCATCCTCTGCATTTCTCTGAACAGTGACTTAAGTATAAAGTATTGAGAAAGAGGAATGGATTCTTCTTTCTCTGACCTTGTTCTGAAAGTACAAAATGGAATCCTCAGGTTTTTAAGAACACCAAGTGAGAGTCAAACAGAGGTCACATAAGAATGAGGTTCATACTTCTGAGAGAAAGTGTCAATCCTACAAGTACAGGCCATATTACCTACTTGCAAATTAGAGCCTAACGTTGCTCAGGAGCTTCAAACAAAGCTTAGCACATCAGGTATCACATTACAAAGAAGAGCCTGAGCAATTCTGCTAGGCAAGTTTACTAGGATGACATGAGATAGGACCACGTGCAATGCCCGCACCCTGAAGATCAGTTTCTCAGCCAAGGAAGGCAGCACTTGCTCTTAGAAATAAGATGTTTTTGACACCTAAGTGGCTTAGGCTTATCAGGGCACCTGTATCACAGTCTCATCTTCCAGCAGGAGAAGGGTGAAAAAGTTTTTACTGTCACCATCCATAAATGCCTAAATACGTATACAAGTACAAAAATACAAGCATACTTTAAAAGTGTACTTTAACACACACCTAAAAATACTAAGAGGCAGCAAAACACATCTATAATATATTTCACAGGAAATGGTAGGGAAGTGTTTAAGTGCTAGTGCATGGTCCAAGCCAGCAGTTTCCCAGTTACCCAAAGTCACACCAGGGTGAAGCGACCGAGTCACCTGCACCTCCAAGGGGAAGCTTTCAGGATTTACATAAAAAAGGAAAAAGTCTTTAAAAAGCTGGCTGCAGGACTGGATGGCTCCAATGATTGCTCCTACCTGCCCAGGAAAGATGAAGTGGGCCAGCTACAACTTTTTGCAACAGCAGAGGAAAAGCGTAGCTTTCTGCTAGCAGCATAAAGCAGCATGTACTGCGGTGCCACCTCCTAGTACCCAAGTGGGATGAATTAAGGGTTTTTTTGCAGCTAGTAAGGAGCTAAAAGCAGCATTAATATACAGTTAGGTGGAGTTTCCTATAGCAGTATTCCTAACAACAGATTAGTAAGAAGGAACAGGATGGAGAAAAGGCTACATCCAGTAAGGTGAAAATTTCAGAAGCTGTGCTGTTACATGGGAGGGGAGGAAGGAGCAAGAGCATCAAGCTGCATTCACAGACTGCTGCTACCACATGGGGAAATTTCTGCTTGCTTATTTAGCTTGAGCTGAAATCTTTACTTTCAAGCCTCATAAGAGGTATGAGGAAGAATAAAAATACAATATGGAAGATTAAGTTGTAAAATACTGTTTTATAGAAACTTTTCCTGAGCACGTCCAGCAAAAGCAGAACACTTTGCCTTTCAAAAGAAAACAAACCCTACGAAGGTTTTGAATTAGAAATTTGATTTAAAGCCACCTCCCTCCTCCTCTTGATGGTGAAACCATCAACTACCATAGTCAGATTCAGGGTAAAGGGGAAAATGGGTGCTTGAGGCACACGGAAACATGCAGTGGGTGGAAAAGCTTCACAGCTCACACAACATAGCATTGTCATCTGACCCCATTTTCCTCTTCAATCCACTTGATTCACCTACCCTTTCCTTCAAGTACGGTTTAAACAAAGTGAGATCTTGCAGCAGACAAGTCAGGAAAAAGTACAGCATTTAAGTGAAAAGCAACGATCCCCTTGCTCCTTCTCAAAAAAAGAAGATACTTCTCTCCAAACAGCCATCCCTGACCTCCAAATGGACTCTTGGGGTCTCAAACAACTCACATACACAGCATGCAGCAGTAAGTCAAACACCATTAAGGTTTTGTACAGCTCTGCTATTTCATAAAACAGCTTCAGAGAAACAGTTACTTACCACAAGTTTTCTCTCCCAAGCCTGTTGGATGTTCACATCAGGATCTTTCACCCATTGTAAAGAAGTCATGACAAGCTCCTCTGCTTCATAGGCTTCCTCTTGCTAAAAAAAGAGGGGGAAAAAAGAAAAAAAATCAAACCCTGGCATTTCTAGTACTAGTCTGCCCAGAATTGATATTGTAATTATATATTGTATGTACTCGCCTCCACCCTCAAAGAAGCTATTGTTTTTCAAAAGGATTAAACAGGATTTCTCCAAGCATTGACCATCAGACCATAAATAAAAGGCTAATAGAAGACCACATCCTTATTCACATAAACTTTGCCACTGACCAGGTTTTGCATGATAGTCTTAAATTTTTCTCCTGCATATTCAGGTCCCTGAAGTAAAAGCAGCACTTCACGGTCCAATGTTTCATCAGGGGACGTCCATTCAGTCTTGGTAATCTTTGAAGAGATGGGAGAGCCAGGTAGCTTATTTTGACATCTCCTTATTACAAACTAGCACCAGTGACATTTAGACTTTTCTGAAGTATCCCTACATCATATTTACCAGAAGGTCAGAGCTACTGAAACTTGAAGTTTGTAAAAGCTTTTCAAAACCATCATGTCATGGGAATAACAAAAAAAAAGCCAGCCAAGCTGCTAAGCGATACAGTGTAAGTTTTCACGTCAGCAATAGGCAAGAGGAAGTCAATAATTATCTTTATTTAGAAGCGGCTTTACCAAGTGATGAATAAGCAGAGCCCTTCGTTGCTTTACAGGTCATTTGGTGGAATTGTGTTTCATTACAGCACTTGAGGTAAACACAGTGACTCACTGTGGCTGGGGGGAAGATGCAGTAGGGGACAATGCCACTTTTGAAATGGAGCTGTAGCCAAGTATACCTTCCCTTCTGGCCCTGTAGGTTTAGTCCACTAGTAGATTTTTTTCTGTTGCAAATGTAACTCTTTTCAAATGGATCACATTCAAAAGAAAGCATCAGCACAGTGAAGACTTGCAAGGAAAAAAAATAAGTGCTTTTTAATCAGTTCTACTGCACAGCTTGCATCTGAAGGGAAGAAAGCACTGTAAGGAAGGATGGGACTCCAAGGAATGTCTTTAGGGAAACGGACACAAAACAGCTCAGATAAAAATCTGAGCAAAACCCATAACATACATGTTAATTATTTTGTTTTTTCTCCCCCAGAAGTTCTCCACTGGAGTGATGGAAAGCTATGAGAACAGTAAATTAGAGACCAAACTTCCAATGTTATGTGAAGTGTCTGATCAAAACCGCAAGTCACCACTGAAGTCCCAGAAGTCACCACCGTTCTGCAGAGGACACGGGGGATGCTACAACTTCAAACCAATAGGCTCAACTGCAGTACTAAGATTGTCACCCTCTGCTAGACTCATCAGAAGGATGCCTCTCCTGTCCTCCTCTCAGTCACTATCCCAAGACCCCGGGGAGGGGGGAGCAGGATGAGCACTGGACAGGACTTCTAAAGACTGGCCTCCATTGTACCTGCTTAAGGGCAAGGGAACAATACAGACAGATACCTATTAGAGTTTCTAAAGAATAAATTAATGAAGATTCTACAACCTTGTCAAGATGCTTCCTTTTATTTTTCACTACATTAGATTAAGGGAAAAGACCTCTCCCCTCCTGCAATTGAAAAAATCATTACTTATGTCTGGTGTAGGCAATTTAAGAAGAAACAGACCATTACTTTCTTCAGTATAATAGCCTTTATATATCTGAAAGCTTCTCCTACCAGTCTATTCTCCTGCCAGCTAAATGCATAACCCTAGCTCTTCCAGATTTACTTTGTAAGTCTCATTTTTCAGATCTGAGTGTTTTCCTTTCTTTTCTTTGGACTGTCTCCAATGTACTCGTGACAATATTGTAACCGTCATGTTGTATGCTTGCGCGCAAGGACTAAGGGCTTTAAGTTCCAGGGTTACTATGACCTATAGGGAGCGAGCATTGTTCTTCCTTTACTGATGCTAGACAATTGGGATGAGATTCAATAAAGATTTGATTCATACCTCCAAAGACTGAGCAAGTTCCAGTTCACAGTGCAGTGAATTCACCCCTTCAGGAATATTATTGTTAAATTTAAACAACAATGGGAAACTCAACCCATTTCTAAAAGAAGCAGAAGAAAATTGTATCAGTCCTTTTTTTACTTTTGATAAACTGCATTTCCTGGGACCTGCCCACAATACTCACAAGATCAGCTCTTGCTGCATGTGTTGCATGTTCTCCAGGAGTGCTTTTTTTTCTGCCCGCAACGTCTAAAACATACAGGCCTGGTTAGACTGTCAGTTTGTCATGCAGAATAAGCATAGGACATACATGCTTCCCCTCCCCCGCCACAGTCAAAAACTAAACTCAGGTCCCATACCTCTATTACTGAGGAACACTCCACAACAGTTAACTTCAGTTCTTTGATGGCCTCCTCCTTCTGCAGAGATTGTGGAGAAAAGAACCTTTGAAGTACACAACCTGACAACTAGCATTGAAGTGCATTTGGAATACTTACAGCTATGATTCTCTGAAACCAAAATAACACTATACTGAATCCTACATCACAGCAGTAAGCTATACAGTTTGGATTTGAGCAGCAACCTAATTACATAAAAATACTTGCAAATTTAAAACCCTACAGTCTATTACCTTGCATATTGGCTAACAAAAAGCACTTGGAAGACCTTTTCTATGTAACTCCTGAAAGTAAGGAGACAGAAAAACTCTTTCCAGGTGCTGTGTTTTAATTTGTTTGCTGTACCAGCAGTACTAGGTTAAACTAGACAGAGGGATTCTAGTTTTAGCTGAAAACCAGGACTATATTACGCCTGGCATGAGTTTTAGTCCCAACTGGCCCTTAAAACAAGTTGCAGCGTTCTGAGTTTACTCTCACCTTTCATGAATAGGGTGCTACATATGGTGTAGCACTCCACATATTAAACACAGCCTAATGGAAGAGCTGATGGAGAACGTATCTACCCTCACAGTAAGACTAAGGAGGTAGTTGTAGGAACAGCTTTATCACAACCTAGCAATGGGCTTCAGTCATGTTATGACATTACAGTAGAGAATATTGCACAGACAATCAGGATGTTTCTTGGAGAAAAAAGGAACTTCAGCCGGAACTCTGGTCCTCTCACCCTTGTTATGACTTCTTCCTACTCTTCCTCTTTAAAAATAGTTGAGGTTTTTGAAAGAGATGAAACACAAAGCAGCTAAGCAGGAAAAGTGAAGTTATAGAACTAGGTTTCCAGTCTAGACAGAGACAACTGATACATGGTGCTGAAGGTTTAAAGAAAAAAAAAAAGGAAAAGCAGTGTTTTCTATCCTCACGTACCTTCCGCAGGAAAAGAAAGGCTGCCATAATAATTTTTAGTGACCATCCATCCTACCCAATCTACCCTTGGATTAAGAGCTGTGAGAGGGGTTTTTGCTTACAGGTAAATTCTCATCCCACAGATCCTAATGCCAATAAAACAAAGTCAATTTTTCACACCAGTTTCTTCAACATTATACAAACCAGTCACCTTTATCTACAAGACCATGCAATCCAGCAGTTTGCTTTCAAAAGTCTCATTTACTCAATAGACTAAAAAAGCCTTTTTAAAATAAAAGGATATTACAGAAGCCACAAAAATCCTTATATCTTTGTTTTCTAATACAAAAATCTGAGTTTAAAGACAACATCAGATTCACTCTTCAAAGCTTAGATAATCACATCTCAGTAACAACAAAGAACAAATTTGCTTTTCCATTGGGCTCTGAATCATTATGTCTAGTTTGTCAGGAAAATTAAGCAATTTAAGAAACAGAGGAAGGGAAGGATCTTCTGCAGGCATATTCTTTTATCAGCTGTTGAGGGAAGTTGCCTTTAGAAGTTTCTGTACATTTTTCTGAAGTTCACAAGTTTGTTTTGTGATTTTTTTTCTTTTTTGAAATAAAAGCAAAATCCTGAAACCTTTAATTATGCTGACTCATAATCAGGTCCTAAAGCAGATCTCGCCTACTTTGAAGCCATTTATAGGATCGGTTTCTCTAGTGTGAGAACAGTAGAAATAAAAGTGCCACAGTGAAGACTATTGCCTGGCCTCCTTACAAATCATCCCATAGTCAGTATTTTCGTCAAGGCAGTAATGAAGTAAAAGCAACTAACCTGGACCAGGCTTGCCTCTTTATTCACCACAGTGCTCTCATAGATATGTGCTTGGATCTAAAAAATGAAGAGACCAAAAATAATTCCGGTCATCATTATGCACTATAATACAATTCTGTTCCTACCTCCTGCTTGGAAGGGAAAAAGGGTACCCACATTCCTGGCTTCAAAAAAAAAAAATCAAGTTGTTCTTTGGATGCCTTACAAGGTGTGTTTCAAGGTTCAAAGCTCATACTCAGTTAAAAGTGACAGAGTTCTCAGCTTTCACAGCCACTCTTGCTTCCTCTTGTTTGTCAGGCTAATACTTGCAGCAACATCAGCCAAAGCATGACTTTCTAATACATTTTCTCAAATAGTGGGGAAAATGTTTCCTAAAAGCTTAACTTAGAGGAAAGAATGAAACTGTGGATCATTTATATTAGCCTAGTCTTTAGTCTCCAGACAGTTACTTTTAGTCTAAGCTGTCACACTGTCCAATCTATGACTATACTGCAATTCTTCAACAAAGACAGGTTCAGGTCTGTCTTCCAGAGGCAGAAACTCCCCTCACTAAACCCAAGTGCGCTATAGGCTGTCTTTTTATCCTCCTGGAGTTGAAATGCTTACTTGAAGCTCTGCTGCATTTTTAGACAGCTCCAAAATCTTCTTTTGAAGTCCATCGGTGTCTGTGCTATTCCTAATATTCTGAACAAGAGACAGAGTGTTTAAGCACAGCTGAATGGATTGACAGCTTCTCCTTGAAGCAGCTAGGAAAAATGACATGTCCACCCCCAAGCTACTGCCTACTCTAAACCACTACCAGCATTTATGCACAAACATTGCATGTGCTTGCCCCACCAACACTGTTTCTGCCACTTCCCCCCCCGCCTCATTTCTCCACAACACTGTTAAAAGATAAAAACTCAGTGTGACTTAAAACCACTAACAGACCTATAAAGCTAAAGAGAAGCTTTCAAGCCTGTAGCATGAGAATTATTTTGGGAGATATGCAGTTTAATAGCTATTTGGACAGACTAATCTCGAGCACGGTAAACATGGAAAGAATAACGATTACCATGTTGTTAAAGGAAATAGAGTCCTGAACCCATGGGGTGCTTCTTTTCATTACTATGTATGAATCAACCTGTTTCTCTATTTCATCCTAAATAGTCTAAAACACAGACTAAGTATTAAAATATTTTATCACCTGAAATAAACTTGTTTACAAAGTATTTACTTTAATGAAATGGAAGTAAGAATGAATACTTCCCTGAACAAAGGGAGGGGGGGAGAGCCTGGAGCTATAGCTCCATTAGCAGTATATTCCCTGCAAACCTCCTGTAGGTCCTTGTCAGTGTCAATGGAGCCATCTGAGTGGAGCCCTCAACCACTACATTTTTTAGGAGTTACAGCTCTATAAAGGGCTCCTCCTTTCGATTTTAAAGAGGGAAACAGCACTGATTATGAAATTTGAAAGTGTTAGATGGAGATTGTTTCAATGTAGAGTTAGTATATTTATAGCTGTGTAAACTAGAAGCATTTGGAACTTGTTTATAAAGCTTTGAGAAAGGGGGAGGGAAGCTGTTTGTTCCTGTCCCTCATGCTTCCCCAACTTCATATCCTCATTAACCAGCAAATGGAAAGCCTGAAGTTCAGTGCGACTTCACAATGCAAAGTTTTATGCTAAGTCATCCTTGTAAAATAAGATATTTTGATAGCATAATTAGCATGTCTGGCTTCAAGGTCTGACAAACATTTCATTTCTTATTAGTGAACTTTGAGCTAGACAAGAACATGTGCTCACAAAGTCACGATTTATTTTACCTCTTCCTGAAGAGAAGTAATTTTGATGACGAGAGACTGATTTTCTTTTTCCTAAACAGGTTTATTATTACAGAAAAAAAAGGAAAAAAGTTATTTAGCATTTCAGCATGATTCTATGATTCAAAGTCAAACTAAGCCAGAAAGCATCAGACCACAAACACATCCAGGGCCCAGTATAAAGCTGTAGTGTTGCACTCCTTTGCTTCAGAGAACACAGCCAAAAGGGGAGGGCTGAGGCTAGTCCAGCTCACAAACCCTCACTGAAGAGTTTGACACAAGCATTTCAAATCAGAGTAAAACTCTGACCACTAGATGACAGGAAGGAGGTACTGAAGGCCAGAGTGAGCAAGTCTAGTGTGCTCAAGCTTGAGTTCAGACAAATAAGAGACTTACAGGCACAACTTCTAACAATATTTCTCCCTCCTATCTTCATCTCCTTCTCACAAGGTGAACTATGCTATGTTTTAATTTTGGATTACATGCAAAAACATATATGCCCTGCAGAACAGCAACAAAATCTGTGTTCTTGCTTGGCATGGAAGACTTTATTTCTAAATACCCACCATCACCAGCACACAGAGCTACACCCACACAGCAGGATGCAGAGATGCCACCATTGTGAGAACACCGCACATCGCCCTGATGCAAACATGTTTTCCAGAAAGCCTACACCCTGGTGTCTCGCAACACCTGCTAAAGCTGTAGCCACATCAGTCTTGTTAGCAGGCGGCTTTACACCTCTTACAGTCACACAGGCTTTGCTATTCAGACACCTGGGGTGCAACTGAGACAGCCTCATGTAGGCAGCTCTTGCCATCTGAGACACATCAAGGTGTGTTGCCTGGCTGTCAATCTAGAACAGGCATGTTTCTGATAGGCCCTTGTCATATCTGCTAGCCCACACGGATACTGACAATAACCCTGGGATATTTTGGAAAATGACCCTTCTGTGTGGACATCTGAACAGAGTCTCCTGTCCCTGCTGGTTTTAGAAGAGCCACAGGAATTTCTGGCAGAAAATCACCAACATCAAAACAGACAGGGCTCAATGACGGCAGCATGAGAGCTGCTGTCTTTAAGCACAATTAGATGCTAGACTGGTCCTTTTGTATTCTTCATTGTAACTGACAATAGTTTAAGGAAACTTCCATGCAAAAACTTAACCGATGATTTCATAGCACTAATAAATCATACTTCAAATATCCTCAGAAAGACTCAGTACCTACTGCTACAAAGAAAGTCACGCTGCCAATTTTTACAGTCTGAGCAGTCATGCCACTGTTACAGCAAGGTATGAGATGCTGTATGACGCAAGCTAAGAAATAAGAGCACCTACTAGCTGTTTGTTCTGGCAGAGAATCTGCTGTCTCTTCTCTTCTGAGAAGTTCAGGTTGGTTTTTGCTTCTTCTAGTTCTTCTTCCAGTGATTTGGCTTTCAGCATGGAATGCTGGATACTGCGTGGGGGAAAACAAACACAGAGGAACTTTAGTGAGTTACTGTTGGTCATTAGATAGACTTGAAATACCAATAACAGTATTTTTAGAAGCCCCCAGGAACTTGTTCTTTGGCACAGATACTTAACAGAAGAGCAACAACCAAGTTTAAGCCCATCGGTTTTGTCCAGTAAGTAAAGGCTCATGGACTTACCCTCTATGTACCACCCTCTTCCACTCTCACAGTACATGATGAAACCTTGGGCAAACAGAGCATCCAAGATAGCACATTTTGTTTTCCCCTACCTAACAACCTAGCTTGTTACAGTCAAATAAATCAGGTTACCTGAGCACATGAACACATCCTTACAATACTTCACTGTTAACAGTTATAGAAACCACTGCAGTTTGATTTAAGGATAAGCTCCGCATCATTTTCTTATCCTGATCAGATACCTCAGACAATGTATATCTAAACAATGGGGCAAGGCCCTCTTCCTTGATAGCTCTATGCTGCAAAGCATGCCAGAGCACAGGTTCAGACATGAGGACACTTGTCCCACGCCAGCTGTGCTGCTGGACTCCTGCCTTAATCTCCCCAGGAAGTACTGGGAATAGTTTGGCAGTTGACGTCAACCATATCACCTTTGAACTGATTTGGTCAAAATAGCATTATGAACTCACTGTAAAACCAGGCTCGTACTCATGGTGTTGATGGGTCCCCAACATGAAGCAATACTAAGCTAGTGAGACAACTCACTTCAGTTCCTCAAGGGACTAGCAAAACAGCTTTTACATACCCTTCTCCCCCCTCTGCTTGGCAAGTGTGTAGTCTAGGATTGGAAACTTTCCAGCACTTGGCTTTTCTCCTGGTAATATTAAGCCTGAAGTTTTTTTGGCAATTTGTTCTGTTTAGTTTTGCTTTACCCTAAGATTTTGCTTGTGTGCAATTGCAGCTCCTCATGCTGCAAGAGCCAGGCTATAGGCTGGATAACTGATTTTATAAGAGCCAGGAGGTACAGAACAGAGCAGCCAGGCAAAAGGGTAAAATCTTAAAGAAATACCTGTAAGTCAAGGAAGTCGCTATCACAAAAGTACCAAATGAGGCTAAAAGCACAATTCAGTTAGAAAGGTCAGCCCATAGACCTGATGTCATCATGGTCTCCTACCTTTTAACTTGTTGATGTAGATTCTCATTATCTGCCACTAGCTTATTGTTGGTCTCATCTGCAGCTTCCAGTGTGAGCTTCAGCTTGTTGTTCTCTTCCTGAAGCTTCTGGTTCTTGTACTGCAGGTCCGCAACACAGGTTAACAAGTCAGAAGTCTCCCTGTTCCAGAAACAAAACCAGGAAAGACTAAGAAACACGATTTGTTCAAATTTAGACTAAAAATCCTGATGCTGTACTGCACTGATTAGAGAGGTGCAAGGAGAGCCACAGAAGACTTGTAACACTGCAGCGCGTAGTCATTTGCTCTGCACAGAGATATCAGATAATCTTCAGATCAGTTCTAATTCTATGGACACCAGGAGCTGCTTTGTTTTTAAGCACTTTTTTAAAAAGCTCTTTGCAATCGAAGTGTGACCCCAGACAAGTGACACATCTGGATGCCTGTATGACAGTATCTTAAGCCTTTGCTGGTCACCTCTTAGCCCACCACTAATAGTTTTGTATCAGTTTCTGGACCATTCTTTTCCTAAGCCATCCTGCACTTATGCTTTCAACTGAAATTTGAACAAGGATCCCTTTCAAGATCCTGAGAGGCAAAAGGGAAGCATCGGAAAACAGATCTCCAGATTTGACAAAATTTTTGACTCAGATTTTTGCATAAAATGCAAAAGTTATCTTCAGAACTTCTGGTCTTTATCAAGTGCTTTGCTATTTACAGAATCCAAGTTAAAGACATGACCGTAAAAAATAAAAAACCCAAGGATCAGATTTTCAGGAAATAATGTCTTTATTGTCATACACCTAAGAACTTGGGGGAGGGAAGGAACCAGTTTAAAAAAGGAGAAGAAACATACAGCAAAACTCTTTACCACAGGGAATTAAAAAGGCAAATGGTCACAGAAGAACTAAGACATCAGTAGGAAAAATTACTAGTGTGTTTAAGTCTGAGCAGAAGCTGTGAGAAAGAACACGAAAGCATCAAGAGCTAGTGCAGACTGAGGTCAGTGTTAGAAACCCTGCCAAGAGAGTTTTCTGAAACAATGGTTCCAGTAATTGCTCTCAAGTAATTCAAAGCTAGGAGTGCTAAAATCAGAGAAAGAATTGCTTAAATGGACTTACACGTCTCCTTTAGACACATCACCCCCAAAGGCCTCCAAGCTTCCTGATGTAACATTCATCTGGACACGCATCTCTTTTGCTGAAAGGGGTGGGGGATCTGGTTAGAATAAGAAAGTGGTGTTTTCCTGAATAAAAACCTGAATAAAGTGTCCTGCACCTTCAGAGGTGTTTTTATGAACTTTACACCCCAGGTCTTCCATGCTTGCTGTTGGTTCCTCAGCGGCACCATCTTCCCTGAAACAAGGAAGCATCAAGAATCACAATATCAGGGTAAGTCCAGATTGCTTACTGACTTTGTAACATTTAAAAGCTTTCAGCCAAAACCCACTCTGTGGTCAGTGTCCCAAAACTATCCCTTTGCTCCAAAATAGGAAAGGCACGAGCCACAGGAGAACCCTCTACACTCCTGTTTTCACAGAAGCTTTTATGAGGTAGATTGATAAAAAGTTATTACCATTTTCTCTTACAGTCTTCAATCCACTCTTTCATGATGGCATGAAATGTTTCCAGGTCCATGGAGACATCTTTCTGATCCGGATCAAGCATGTTGCACAGCTCTTCAAGACCACTATCATCTGATCCCCGACTAGTTGTATGTCTCAAATACTGAACTATCTGGGAAACTGCTACTTTTCCTAAAACAGATACAGGTGTTGATGCACCAGACTCTCAGCTCTAGTAGGCCATTACAAAAAGCTGTAAAAGGGCATGTTACTGATCTGCACTTCTGTGTATTCAATTGCCCTCAAGGGCTGTAGATGAGCAACTGACCCTTGCAGTTCTAGCGTGACCTGGAAAGGAATAGTTTAGAACTTTTTTTTTATGATGCAGAAGTGTGAAAGTCCAGTTTACTAGTTTTGCGGTCTTCAATTCAAGAACAAACTTGACACATTTGCTAAGATGCTACTTTCAGGTCTCTCACATTGGACAAACTCTGTGACTGACATTGTCTTCCTCTAGACAACTCCTTTCTCTACTGCTTTTAGTCATGTTTGAGATAATTCCTCTGAGTTCTCTCTCTTACACTGAAGTTTCCCAAAGATCAGAAAAAAGCCTAAAAGAAAGAAGGTTGATTGCTAGGAACATATTGCTCCTCTACTTTCTCTGCACTGAAATACAGCAAAGATCAGCTGAAGGGAAGAGGAAGGAGGAGGGAAGAGACTGGCACCATGCAAAAGGGGCACAGGTATTTCTTCTGCATCTGCCACACATACAGCCACTTAGAGCTAAAGGAACTAGTCAGTCCAAGCATACCACGGACTGTTTCAATTCCTGACACATGCCAATCTCAGCCTTGAGAATTTGTTGGAAGAATAAAACAGCAATGAAAATCTACTGGCAAACCTGTATGCTCTACGTCACACGCGCAGAACATAGCGGTCAGTAGGTCTTCTTCGCAGATGAAGCTCACGTCATCCATGTTGTCAGCTTTGTGCCCCAGTGAGCGCTTCCATCCTATAGAGAACATTTGTTATAATCCATCTTTACTTGCTCATAGCATCTTCATGCACCACAGCTTCTAACTACATTATGTTTGCCATAGTATGACCACACGTGGTATATTACAGCTAGACTGACACTTTGAGATTATTAAAAAAAATTCAACTGACCAGACCGCTGCCCCCACCAATAAAACCAGAGCTTTTACTGCCAAGTAACACCAGAAACTGTTCATAGCTGGAGCCTCCAAGTCGGGAGCTGCTTTATGCATCTACTTCTACACATGCATTTTTGGCATCTCCGGCCATTCCTTTGCCTGAGGTAACCAAACCTAACTTCAGAGGCCAGCCAGCTCATCCTGCGCCCTCCAGATACACCGCAGAGAAAAAACGTGGTCTGGTTAAGTTATGAGCAAAACAACCCTTAAAAACCACCACCACAGAAAGACCCCAAGCATAAAACCCACACCCAAACTCACGTATTTCTTATATAAAGGCAGACTAAAGAAACAGCCACATCTCTTATCCACAAAAAGCATAAAAATAGGAAATTTTAGAGGGGTTTTGGCTGGACTCATTACTTCCTCACTTTTTACAGTCGCACTCGTATCTTTTAAGTTCTACTCAGCTCTTTCGTGGCCGGCGCACCCACCCTCACCAAGGCCGGC